>NC_053026.1:617745920-617758006 GCF_003073215.2 Triticum urartu | reverse complement strand
CCCCACCTAGGTGGTGAAGCATGGAAATGAAAGTTTTGCACAAAGATATTGGTGAGTAAGAGATTTTCGCGTTGGTCGTGGAGGAAGGCGGTGAGGCCTGCATTCTCAGCCAATTCATAAAAATCATCATAAATCCCGGCTGCTCTCAAGAAATCATCGGAAGGCCATTCACACGGCCGAACCTCCGCGGTGCGAGGCAGATTATATTTGGGCCTCTCTGCTTTTTCATTTTGCTTTTCCTTCGAGCTTCGGCTCGATGAGCCCCTCAAAAATCTCTTCATTATTTTCTGAAAAATTCTGAAATTTTTAGTAACTTCAAAATAAAAGTGAACAAGCTCAACAAAATTGATAGCAACAACTCCTACAAGTGCCTAGAGCCTATATCATGCATTAGAACTACTTTTGACCATATAAATTTGACATGCAAGCTCAAGAACATGGTCACCTAGCAGCACAAATTTGCAATGAATAAAGCACTAGAACAAAAACTAATTGGACCAATGGAGGAGTCACATACCAAGGAACAATCTCCCCAAGCAGTTTTGTGAGAGGTGCTTTGAGCAAGGAGATCGAAAATGGCAGCAAAATGAGCTTGGACTCGGGTTTGAGCTGGATATTCGTGTTTGTGGGAGGAAGGAAGTGTGTGGGTGCAGGAATAAGTGGAGGAGGGCCACCGTGGGCCCACGAGGCAGGGGGGCGGCCCAGGGGGTAGGGCGCGCCCTCCACCCTCGTGGCCAGGTGGATGCCCCCCTGTTGTGTTCTCAGTGCCAAATATTCTCAAATATTCAGAAAAAATCATATTTAAATTTCAGGGCATTTGGAGAACTTTTTTTTCGGGGTATTTTTATATTGCACGGATAATTCAGATAACAGACGAAAATACTTATTTTTATTTTATTTAATATAAATAACAGAAAGTAAAAGGAGGGTACAGAGAGTTGTGCCTTCTAGTTTCATCCATCTCATTCTCATCAAAAGGAATCCACTAACAAGGTTGATCAAGTCTTGTTAACGAACTCATTCCGAATAACATGGAACCGGAGAAATTTCGAATAACACTATGTTACCTCAACGGGGATATGCACATCCCCAATAATAAGAATATCATATTTCTTCTTGACAGTAGGAAGAGGAAATTCAAAACCTCCAAATATAATCGATGGAATTTTTCCAATAGAGTTGATACTATGAACTTGAGGTTGTTTCCTCGGAAAGTGTACCGTATGCTCATTACCATTAACATGAAAAGTGACATTGCCTTTAGTGCAATCAATAACAGCCCCTGCAGTATTCAAAAAGGGTCTTCCAAGAATAATAGACATACTATCGTCCTTGGGAATATCAAGAATAACAAAGTCCGTTAAAATAGTAACGTTTGCAACCACACAGGCACATCCTCACAAATACCGACAGGTATAGCAGTTGATTTATCAGCCATTTGCAAAGATATTTCAGTAGGTGTCAACTTATTCAAATCAAGTCTACGATATAAAGAGAGAGGCATAACACTAACACCGGCTCCAAGATCACATAAAGCAGTTTTAACATAGTTTCTTTTAATGGAGCATGGTATAGTTGGTACTCCTGGATCTCCAAGTTTCTTTGGTATTCCACCCTTAAAAGTATAATTAGCAGCATGGTGGAAATTTCAGCTTCCGGTATCTTTCTCTTATTAGTAACAATATCTTTCATATACTTAGCATAAGGATTCATTTTAAGCATATCAGTCAAACGCATACGCAAAAAGATAGGTCTAATCATTTCAGCAAAGCGCTCAAAATCCTCATCATCCTTTTTCTTGGATGGTTTAGGAGGAAAAGGCATGGGTTTCTGAACCCATGGTTCTCTTTCTTTACCATGTTTCCTAGCAACAAAGTCTTTCTTATCATAACGTTGATTCTTTGATTGTGGGTTATCAAGATCAACAGCAGGTTCAATTTCTATATCATTATCATTACTAGGTTGAGCATCATCATGAACATTATCATTAACATTATCACTAGTTTCAGGTTCATTACCAGATCTCGGATATCGACCGTGTAGTTTAAGCTTCCAAACCTGACCTGGTGGCCAGGGGCGTAACTTTCATCTGCTCCAGATGGCCAAGCGAATTGGCCCGCAGTACAAGCCGCCGAACGACGATCTGTCCGGGGAGAAAAGTCTCACCCTGGACCGCATCGCTATCGATGATAGGAGCCATCAAGCCTAATGGCGACGACACAGAGGAACTCTCAATGAAAGCACCAATGTCGGTGTCAAAACTGGCGGATCTCGGGTAGGGGGTCCCGAACTGTGCGTCTAAGGCCGGATGGTAACAGGAGGCAGGGACACGAAGTTTTACCCAGGTTCGGGCCCTCTCGATGGAGGTAAAACCCTACGTCCTGCTTGATTAATATTGATGATATGGGTAGTACAAGAGTAGATCTACCACGAGATCGAGAGGCTAAACCCTAGAAGCTAGCCTATGGTATGATTGTATGTTTGTGTTGTTCTACGGACTAAAACCCTTCGGTTTATATAGACACCGGAGAGGGTTAGGGTTACACAAGGTCGGTTACAAAGGAGGAGATATCCATATACGTATTGCCTAGCTTGCCTTCCACGCCAAGTAGAGTCCCATCCGGACACGAGACGAAGTCTTCAATCTTGTATCTTCATAGTCTAACAGTCCGGCCAATGGAGATAGTCGGCTGTCCGGAGACCCCCTAATCCAGGACTCCCTCAGTAGCCCCTGAACGGCTTCCAAATCGATTGAGTCCGGCGCACGTTCTTTTGCCGTAAGCGCTCAACAAAAGTTGTTTCTTTGTTTTTGCGGACGCACACTCCCTCCCAATCAAAAGTTACTCCGCGATCATTAATATGCAAATATTCCATAGTGGATTCCATGGTTTCTTTCAGCAACTATTGCTTCGACTAGAACGCATGCAAAGTCTGTCTCATTTACTTGTATATATTGATCTTCTTTAGCACGACTGAGGTTGATCTATATTTTTTCGTTATACCTATTGTTTTGGTCGGTCTGACGACAAGTCCGGTCTCTGTTCGGCGGTGCATTTGTTTCTCTTTCTCCTTTCGTGTTGTTCTAGTCCAAGCCCTCCTGATGAACACCGACGATCACATTCCAATTCCGACCTAGCGTGGGCTCCATGAACCAACTAGACGACGATGTTTCTTGTCGACCCAAACATCGTAAGCAGACCTAGCCGTTTATGGACCTGCGTGAGTAGGCTTTCGAACCCTTGCCGTATGTGTTCGGTGGCCGTATTTTATGCACTCTGCTGGCTGCGTTACGTACGCTTTTCTTAGAACAGGGTCTCTTTTATTTCATATATTCTATATTTCCTTGGTTTACGTACCTAGTTATTTCTGCGTATCTCTTGTAAATTTCCTTTTTTTGTATACTATGTTTTATACCCGCTTGTCGACATGTTCCGATGTCCAGGCCACTTTCCTGCCTGAAAGATAAACGTTTTTATTGTATGTTGGTATTTCTCTATTAGCCATCGTGGGCCGAAATCTTTTTTTTTGCTCTGAAACCAGCCACTTTGTCTAATTGCTATTGGTAGATGATACGTCTCGTGCTAGCAATAGGCGTCTGATAATTTTTGATCTGGTTCCTTGCTACTTGATCAGTATACAACCTTGGATGTTTATATGCTTTATATGTCTATTTTATATGATTTTTGGGGACTAACCTATTAATCGTAGAGCCCAGTGCCAGTTTCTATTTTTTCCTTGTTTTAGAGTTATCAGAAAGGAAAATTCAAAGAGTCCAATTGACCTGAAACTTCACGGAACTTATTTTTGGAAGGAAAGCAACCCGGGAGACTGTCCACGTCAAGGGAAGCAACGAGGAAGCCACGAGGGGGGGCGCGCCCACCCCCTGGGCGCGCCCTCCACCCTCGTGGCCCCTCGTGGCCTCCCCTGACGTACTTCTTCCGCCTATATATCTCCATATACCCTAAAATTCAGGAGCACAATAGATCGGAGTTCCACCGCCAGAAGCCTCCGTAGCCACCGAAAGCCAATCTAGACCCGTTCCGGCACCCTGCCGGAGGGGGAATCCCTCTCCGGTGGCCATCTTCATCATCCCGGTGCTCTCCATGACGAGGAGGGAGTAGTTCTCCCTCGGGGCTGAGGGTATGTACCAGTAGCTATGTGTTTGATATCTCTCTCTCTCGTGTTCTTGAGGTGATACGATCTTGATGTATCGCGAGCTTTGCTATTATAGTTGGATCCTATGATGTTTTCTCCCCCCTCTACTCTCTTGTAATGAATTGAGTTTCCCCTTTGAAGTTATCTTATCGGATTGAGTCTTTAAAGATTTGAGAACACTTGATGTATGTCTTGCCGTGCGATATCTGTGGTGACAATGGGATATCACACGTGATTCACTTGATGTATGTTTTGGTGATCAACTTGCGGGTTCCGCCCATGAACCTATGCATAGGGGTTGGCACACGTTTTCGTCGTGATTCTCCGGTAGCAAGACTTTGGGGCACTCTTTGAGGTTCTATGTGTGTGGTTGAATAGGATGACATCTGACGCGGTTGTACGTGGGAGCACATATCGGTTAGATACATAGCAGACGCTATGACTTAGATATAATGGTGACATTGTGTTAATTAAGTTGAGGTAGCAATCACTGCGCTTTGCCCTTGACTGTTGTAGTTAGAGGTGTTATCTCTAGTACAGAACTTAGAGAGCTGTTTATGACACTTCTCAGAGCACCTATCCAATGCGTGATGATTCTGAACAGAGTAAGACCTATGTGAGGTATTTCGTATCATTCTTAGCGCGATCATATCATCTTTAACATGTTCTCGCTATTAGTTGACTTTATGACCGCTCGACTGTGTTGTTGCGAGTTCTTAGGACGTGGCAACCTAAGGTTATGGTGATTCATTATGTGGTATTATGGATGCAGGGTAATCTTGCACTGTGAAAGTATGACCCTAGGCCTTGTTTCCTACGCATTGCAATACCATTTACGGCTCACTTTTATCATTCGTTACCTTGCTGTTTTTATATTTTCAGATTACAAAAACCTTTATCTACCATCCATATACACTTGTATCACCATCTCTCTTCGCCGAACTAGTGCACCTATACAATTTACCATTGTATTGGGTGTGTTGGGGACACAAGAGACTCTTTGTTATTTGGTTGCAGGGTTGCTTGAGAGAGACCATCTTCATCCTACGCCTCCTACGGATTGATAAACCTTAGGTCATCCACTTGAGGGAAATTTGCTACTGTCCTACAAACCTCTGCACTTGGAGGCCCAACAACGTCTACAAGAAGAAGGTTGTGTAGTAGACATCAAGCTCTTTTCTGGCGCCGTTGCCGGGGAGGTTAGCGCTTGAAGGTATATCTTTAGATCTTGCAATCGAGTCTTTTAGTTTCTTGTTTTATCACTAGTTTAGTTTATAAAAGAAAATTACAAAAAATGGAATTAAGTTTGCCTCATACGCTTCATCTTTTTAATATCTTTCGTGAGTATGATGGGAAAGGAAAATTGTGCCAAAGTGTTAGAAGAAGAATGCATTAAAATGTTTGGCACTAAATATTTGAATGATGAGCATGATTGCAATGTTGTTAGTATGAATTCCTTGAATATCCATGATGCTAATGATATGCAAAGCCACAAGCTTGGGGAAGCTATGTTTGATGAAGATGATATTTTTTGTCCCCCAAGCTTTGATGAGCAAATTTATTATGATGAAAGCATGCCTCCTATCTATGATGATTATTGTGATGACGTATGCTTTAAAGAAGTATAATGATAACCATGAAACTTGTGCATCATGATTTGTTTAAGAGTCTGGATCTCGCCATGCGACCATATGATAACTTATACTGTTGTGATGTGAGTGGTTCGTCATCCATGCGTGTATAGTGTCATGAGAGACAAGAGAATTTTGTTTGTAGAGAGATATGAGACTTTTTCTCGTGCTGTGTATGATCATGGTTATATGATATAGATGCTTTAGGTGCTGTGTGTGATATATGAGTCTTCATAATTCATGGATGCTCAGTTGAACAATTGGAATGTATCGTGAGGGAGGAATCAGCTAGTATCGCTCTGATGAGATATATGCTCATAAAACGCTATCGACACAAAGCCATCCATCCCCGTAGCTATCCTTCTATGTGCATTATAAGTTTAGTAAGACGCTTACTGCTATAGTTTTACGCTTCCTATGGGCAAGTTGATTCTTGTTTCCCACAACGTTGTGTTTACGCTCACAAATTCCCTAATGTAAGGATAGCTCGGTGATTGAGACCTAGCAGGGAGGTAATGTGCTTGTTTATCTCGTCTTATTAGATGCTCTGCCTCTATATTATAGGTTGGTCAACTATCTTATCTTTACTGAGTGCAGTTCATGCATTGGAAATCAGTTCTATTGCACTAGCAGTGTGGTAGGTGCCGTTTGTCAAGCGGAGTAGCGCTGAATAAGGTGATTTTTATAGCAACAAATTTAATTTTTAGTGGTCTCTTATACTTGTTTGCTGCTCATGAATGTAACTAAGGTTATAGTGATCGTATCTCCTATGTTAATGTATTGATATCTGTTTATGTGTTTAATTAGGGTATGTGCGAGATATGATACCTTTGGAAGACTATCGCGCCAAGTCGCTTTCTCGCAGACTACGCATGCTTCGTTAACACCCGTACTCTGCGAATCTTCTAAGGGGCTCACTGCATGGGATCCGAGGTCTGTTGTCATTTTATTTGGCGATTGAGATTCTACTATTCATTTAATTCTTTGAAGATGTATTAATTACGAAAATTACTTCGATGTGCTCGATCTCCAAGGCTACTACCTTTAGTAGATTTTATGGTGTGTCACGAAGTGAGGTGTGATGGCGTTATACAGACCTATGGACATGGACAGACTCGATACTACGTGTTATTTGAGCAGTATTAGCTGTCTTCTCTCTGGTGTTGCTTATTTTTGCGCAGTATGAATTCCTATAGCGCTAGGAGAGGTGTTGTAAGACTACGATCTAGTGAACGAGGAGTTGTGGCTGAGATACAGTACAGTGTTTTGTCACAGCATCGCCGCGCAATAGTAAATAAAGAATAGTAGTTCTCTACAGTAGTCTGGTGGAAGTAGGTAGGTCATGTGCTTTTTAGCTTTGCGACTGTGAGACTGAGAGCTCTTGGGTGGAGGCGGGAGGCCTAGTCTTTGCGTGCTATAACAGATTTTGTCGTTGTCCGAGCAGTTTTTGCAGAGTTATTGAAGCAGGCGGTTACAACGAGTTCGGATGGCATTGATAACCCCAACTGCTCGGCGGTATTTGGGTATTGGCTTCGGAGGGCTATAAGAAATCGAGCATAGTTGACCGACTCGCGCACCGTTAGAGTGGGATTGCAGAGTGCCACAAGATTCACTGCTTGATGCCGTCAAACACATTATTATATTTTCTCACGAAAGTCCATCCGAAATCACTACTGATGTGGTGTACCGATTATTATTGGCACAGCCATTTTAATATTGAATATTATTCATAACTTTATACCCATTCTCGGCATAATTCTTAAGAAGTTTTATATCTAGGACTGAAGGAGCAAGACCAAATCACTCTCTTATTATTATGTTATTGTCAACTCTCCATCGCACATTATCTGTGGCGACTCTGAGCTATACTCTCGGACTCATGAGCTGTGAGAGAATTTGTGCATTATTTTGGTCGCTCTCGTCGGCAGGTGATGTTTTAATCCCGAATTGTTGTATGAGGACGCTCCAGAACATGTCGCTCAAACTGTGTTTAAAAATAGGTAGGCGATCTGGCGCATATATGAGTTTCATATATCACATTGGTCCATGACACAAAATCAAACCCTGATGGATAAGATGTGCATGCTTAAGTGACGAGGAACCAAATAGAAATGTTTGAGTGCTAGACTCAGATAGAGCTGTATGATAGATGTAGATATATGTGAATATTATGAAATATGTCATGTGGTGATACCATCTGTCAGATTATGCTATGTTCATAGTAGCTCGACTCATTTTCAGTCTCGTGAGTATACGGTATTGATGAAGTCTGATACCAGCTACAGTGAGGTATCGTACTCTATTTTTGTCTATCTAACCCTCCGAGCGCGACATGTCTCTTTACTCTGATAGCTACGCATATACGTTCTAGTCTCGCCTTCTCATTGAGCTCCACTCCACCACTCAAACATTGAGGGAAACCCACTGAGAGCTGTGCGCGTCGTGAGACTCTATTTCGTGTGTAAGGAACCACATGTGCTCCGCTCGCTAGCACTATGCCTCACGGTACCCCGTAATCTTTCAGATGCGAAGGTCAGTCATCTGTACTCGCATGCCAAGGAAAGTGCATTTGCACTCTAATTCCGCACAAGCCACCAATTAGAAGATACTCACAACCTGGTGCCGGTGTCGGACAGAAGGGCCGAGCGATGCGCGCTGGTGAAGGCTGAACTTGTGGGGGCATGACCGTACGCTCTCGGACAGGGGGATGAGCAGCGGCTTTTCAACTTAGTTCAATAGAACGATCCTATGGCGCCTCTAGTGGCATTTACCGTGCCCCATATGCTGTGATCAGTACAGAGACGTCACGTGGAGCAGTTTCATGGTGCGGCCTGCGGTGTTGAGGCTGCTCGTTCGCCCCAGTAATACAGGGGGTGTGGGTGTGATAGAGGGATGCCCTGGCCATGCTTCTTCGATGACGCATCTGGGTCTCTCTTGACTCCGAGTAGGGCCCGCGTAAAGAGCCCTCCAGGCGGCATCCGGTACACAAGTGACGCGGCCACGGTGATTGCCGGCCGCAAGAGCGCCTCGGCTGCTCCCGTGGCCCTGTAATGCCCGGAGCCCTCACGCCCCTACTGCCCCACCGCTGGGCCAGGGCAATCCCGCTCATACCCACACCGCCTTCGTGTGGCTGGATTCCTGCCAGTAAAACCAGAGGAGACTCTGGCGACGGCAGCCTCACACCGCAGCCGAACCAGTGAACCCTCGTACTCCTCTCCGCATGGGCATCCACTGCCGCGTCTTCCCCGGCTCCGCGTCATCCCCTTCCTAGGCCTCGCCTTCGTCCACCACCTTGGTGCTCTCGGTGCGGCGTGGTCAATGTGGTCAATGACCGACTTCCATCGAAAGAGTACTGTACGTGGAGAGGCTGACAACTGGGTCCACGGCCGCAGCTGGGTCGACGGCCACAGCCCAGTTTTTTTTGTGGTTTGCCAAGTAAGTCACTTTGTTAGGCCTGTTGGGTTGCAAATCTTTCAAGACGAGGACAGCTTCATTTGGTTGGCCGAGAAAATGGCCTATCAGTAAAGAGAAATGGGTTGTACATTTTTAAAACACATCAAACTAGCAATTAGTTTCAAAATTCTTTTTTTTCATTTCGAGATTTTAATTTGCATTGATTTTTATGCGTGGACAATTTGTTGGATTTTATATTGATATACATTTATTTTTAAAATCAGTTTGAATGTGACTCGAAATTTCGGGATTAAAAACAGTTCGGACCGCACCGAAATATGCAAAATTTCGTATAATTTTTTAACCGTGGCCACAATATGGTATGTAATGCTAACAAAAAGAATATGGGCTCCAAAAAAACCTTAAGAATTAGCAAATGGGCTGTAAATTATTAGAAATAATGGCAGATGGGTTGTATGATGTTTTCCACAGATTTGAGGCTTTCCTAAAAAAAGGTTGACGCACAAGCAGTGACTGTTGGATGTCCATCCAACGGCCGTCGTGCTTCTTCAATCTCTGCTCTTCCTGCTCCAGCCGCTCAAACAAGCGCCGGCGGGACTGCCTGCTCCCTCCTCCCCGCGGCCGGCTGTGCTGCCGTGCAGGCCTCACCGCCCCACCGTACTCCCATCGCTGGCCTAGCCATCCCTCTACTCACCCACACCTGCTGTTATTCTCCGGCGACGGCAGATGAACCAGTAAACCCTCGTACAGTCGTACTCCCCTCCATGTGGGAAACAACTGCCGAGTCTTCCCTGCCTCCGTGTTGTTCCCTTCCTAGGCCTCGCCATTGTCCACTGCCCTGGTGCTCTCGGCGCGGCCTTGTTAACGTGGTCAACGACCGACATGCATCTGAAGTGGACTATACGGGGAGAGGCTGACAGCTGGGTCCACGGTCGCATGCAAGGAAATGCCTCCTTATTACGCGCAAAATAATGATTCCTCTACCTGACATCTGGGACCCACCAAAAGGGCCTATGTATTTTGCAAAAAAACTTTACCACCGCTGACAGCTTGGACCCACCAGCTATATCTTCACAAGCAAGGAAGTGCCTCCTTATTACGCACAAAAAACTGAATACTCCCCCTGCTAGCTAGGACCTAGTATAGTGGCAGGCTGACTTGTGGGCCTACTAAGTTGACGGGGATGGAGGGCTTTGTCAACTTAGTAAATATGCACGATTCTAGCTCCAGTGACCATAAGATGTCCATCCAACAACCGTAGTGCTTCTTCAACCTCTGGTCTTCTTGCTCCAGACGCCCAAACCAGCGCCAGTCGTGCCTCGTGCTCCTGCCTCCCGTGGCCGGCTGCGATGCGACGGAGGCCTCACCGCCCCCTACTACTCCCACCGCTGGCCAGGCCATCCCTCTACTCACCCACACCCCCTGTTATCCTGCGGCGACGGCAGCCTCACACCGTAGAGAGCCAGTGAACCCTCATACTCCTCTATGCGTGGGCATCCACTGCCGCGTCTTCCCCGGCTCCACGTCATCCCCTTCCTAGGCCTCGCCGTCATCCACCGCCCTGGTGCTCTTGATGTGGCGTGGTCAACGTGGTCAAGGACCGACTTCCATCGTAAGAGTACAATACATGGAGAGGCTGACAGCTGGGTCCATGGTAGCCGCAAGGAAGTGCCTCCTTATTACGCGGAAAATAATTATTCCTCCACCTGATAGTAGGGACCCACCGGACGGGCCATCCATATTTGGCGAAAAAAATGTTTCCCCCCTGACTGCTGGGACCCACCGGACGGGCCACCGTATTTCATGAAAAAAAACGTTCCCCCCGCTGTCAGCTCGAACACACCGGAAATGCCTCCTTATTACGCACAAAAAATGAATACTCCCCCTGCTAGTTGGACCCACCTTGGTGGGTGGTTGACTTGTGGGCCTACTAAGTTGACGGGGACGGAGTGCTTTCTCAACTTAGTCAATATGAACGATTCTAGCTCCAGTGACCGTACGATGTCCATCCAACGGCCGTAGTGCTTCCTCAACCTCTGGTCTTTTTGCTCCAACCGCCCAAAGCAGCGCCGGTCGTTACCGCATGCTCCTGCCTCCTGTGGCCGGCTGTGCTGCCGCGGAGGCCTCACCGCCCCCTACTACTCCCACCACTGGCCAGGCCCTGCGGCGACGACAGCCTCACACCGCAGCCGAACCAGTGAATCCTCGTACTCCTCTCCGCGCAGGCTTTCGCTGCCGCGTCTTCCCCGGCTCCGTGTCGTCCCCTTCCTAGGCCTCGCCGTCGTCCACCGCCCTCGTGCTCTCGGTGCGGCGTGGTCAACGTGGTCAAGGAACGGCTTCCATCGGACGTGGACTGTACGTGGAGAGGCTGACAGCTGGGTCCACGGCCGCAGCAAGGAAGTGCCTCCTTATTACGCGCAAAATAATTATTCCTCCACCTGACAGCGGGGACCCACCGGACGGGCCACCATATTTCGTGAAAAAAACGTTTCCCCGTGACTGCTGGGACCCACCAGCTACATCTTCGCATGCAAGGAAGTGCGTTCGGGCAAAAAAAAGATTCGCCCCCTGACTGCTGGGACCCACCAGTTACATCTTTGCAGGCAAGGAAGTGCCTGACAGTCGGGAACCACATGGTCGAAGCGTACGTAGCGTTGTCATTCTGGTCGCGAACGTGTACGTACATACTGGTCGATGTAGAGGCGCGCACGTGTCATAGGAGAGGCGCGTACGTACAACGGCCAGTGTGCAAGAAAGAAAATACGGCCACGTACGTACATACGGGCAGGGTCTCGAAGGCCTACTCACGCATACGTACGGCTAGGGCTCGTACATGGTTGGGTCGGAACAAAGAAACAACGTCGTTGTTGTGTTCATGGGGAGCCA
>NC_053026.1:617734765-617744920 GCF_003073215.2 Triticum urartu | reverse complement strand
CCGCGCCAGGAGAAACGAGGACCGCCATCAGGACGAGGAGGCTGGGGGCTTCCAGGAGCCGCGCGCGATCGCCTGCATCCTGGGCGGAGCTCAAGCCCCAGCCTCTCAGCGCATCTTCAAGTAGTTCGCCCGCGAAGTGAACACAGTACTCCCCAGACTCGAAGCCACACGCCCTCTCAGGTGGTCGGCGTGCGCCATCACGTTCAGCTCAGCAGATCAGCTCAAGTGTGCGGCAACAACCGGAGCCCTCCCGATGCTTTGTTCCCCAATCATCAGCAACGTGGTGGTCACCAAGACCCTCATCGATGGCGGGGCAGGGCTCAACGTCCTGTCTATGGAGACGTTCAACAACCTCCAAGTGCCCTACAACCAGCTTCAGCCAACCAAGCCCTTCTCCGGTATCACTGACGGCTCCACGGTCCCGATTGGGCAGGTCCGCCTCCCTGTCACCTTCGGGGCACGCGACAACTCCGCACCGAGCTCATCGACTTCGACGTCGCTCACATTCGCCTGCCGTACAACGCCATCCTTGGGTACCCAGCGCTGGCCAAGTTCATGGCCGTAACTCACCACGGCTACAACATCCTCAAGATGTCAGGAAGCGGCGGAGTCATCACGGTGCCCTGTGAAGAGAAGGACGCGGTGTGTTCCCTGGAACGAGCCTTTCAGGCCGCGTCACTGGAAGACCCGGGTCGTGGAAGTAGGAGGCCTCCCGAGACCACCCCCAAGAAGAAGAAGACATCGTTCGACTCGACCACTCAGGAGGCAGGCCCCTCGGGACCCGCGCCTGCCCAGGGGGAGCCTCCCTCCATCGCATAGGAAAGCGCGCCTAGCGCCCTCCTCAGGCATGGCTTGGGGGCTCTCCCCTGGAGGGCCACCGACCTAGCTAGGGTCACGAGGGAGGCGCTTGGGCACCACATGGAGGCGTGTTTTGAAGCACATTTCCCTCAAGAAGGAGCAAGGCAAGGAGATCTAGACCCACAGGAGTTCGTCAGCAAGGCCATTCAGGAGCTACAGGAGTCAAGAGTCATGAGAGGCGCCCGCCGCCTACCAGCAATGGCCCCCCATCCAGGCGAGGATGGTGGGCTGCGCGTCTGCATCGACATACCAGGGCTCAACCGAGTCGTCTCTCTGGAGCGCCTCTGGCCCTCGCGAGTGGGGCGCTGCGGAGGTCCACCCCATAGCTACGTTCGCATGCCTTACGGCTTGCCGAACGCGGCTGACGCGTACCAGCACCTCATGAGGGGCATCACGGAGGCACGAGAGGCCAGGCGTTCCGCAGCCCTGGCAGACATGGAGATGGCCCGCGAGGAGTCGCCAGCGCCTCCGGAGCCTCCCGAGGCCCCTGGGCCTGGGGGCTCATGAGGATCGGCTCCCGCAGCCCCCCGAGCCTGCTACACCAACACCCCTTCGTCCTCAACATCATCAGGTGACATCTTTAGAGTTTTACTTCCAGCTGGGAGCGCCCCCAGGGCTGCATTATTCCCAGGCCGCGTGGGTCCGTCCCTGCAGCGTGTATCCCTTTCATTTCGCGTCGATTAGCTTACCTTGTTGGGGGCGCCCCTCAGGCTGCATCACCCCCAAATCGCTCGGGCCTGACCCAGTGATCTTCGCATTCCCAGCATCTATTTGAACGAATCCACTCCTTCGCGGCTAACGTGTTTTACCTAGTTGCCTACTCAGCTGACGCCAACTAACGAAGGTGCTCCCGAATGGCACGATGCTTGCGCATGGGTCCGTCCCTGCAACGCCGACAAACCTGGATGGCTGAGCTCTGGCCGCGGCAGCCCCGCATAGCGTCACCTCGTCAAGCCTTCAGTGCCTCACTACCCCTCGGAAGCAACCAACGGCTGACCGTCAATTGTATAGCAACCCCTTGCTTTTTCTATGATGGACCTGCAGGACCTCCTGAAGGAGCAGCGTCAGGCGAGGCTCTTGCTGTGCCTCCTTTGCTCTCGTCCGCGCAAACCGCTTTCATGTTAAAGGGGGGGTGCCTGAGCATCGTGACTCAGGGCTCCTACTGGCTCTCCAGCCCTCACCCTCTGGCCTTGACCACAACATCGCGACCTGGCATACCAGCGACGGCTGAGATTCGCTCGAGGGCCGGGACCCGAGGACGTAGAGCAGAAAGGGGAGCTAAGGCGAGAGGGAGGAGACACACGAGGACCTCGCCAAGCAACCCCGCTCCTGCCAACGCACGGACCCGGCCACACACCAGAGAGCGGCCCCTGATCCTTGAGATAAGTTATCGCCCAGAAGCGCCAGCTACCGTGGCACCATCCCCGCACCTAATGCTATCCCTTGTTAGCGACACCGCTCCCCTTTCTCACCAAACGACGGCTGCTTGGGCGCCAAAGGGGACCTCCTGAGCATCGCGACTCACGGGCTCTTACCGGACTCCGGGTCGCTCACCTCCTGGCCTTGACCACGGCATCGCAACCTGGCATACCAGTGACGGCTGAAGCTGCCTTGGGACTGGGACCTGTCGGTGAAGAGCACCAAGCCCTCGTGAGGTTCGAAAGGAAGGACTGAGCTAAGATGGAATGAGAAACTCGCGCAATTCTACGACAAGTGTTATAATATACAAGCAAGGATCACAGGCACCTTACAAGCCCCTACGGGACGCGTTTTTGATTCCTTGCAGGGAACAGATCCTAAAGGGACACAAACTACACGCGTCCCTACAAAAGACGCCATCATCAACAGTGGGCCGTCAAGCACCGACGCCAACCCCATCCAGATCAGAGTCGGCGGCGGCCTGACGAGCCCGCCCTGCTCCAGGAGCGGCGTCGGCTCGGGGGCTCGTAGCTGTCGTCGCTCGTCTCCGGAGTCGCGAAGAGCTCGCCGGAGTCGCTGGAACCTCCGACGCCTCCACCACCTGAGGAGCCTCCAAGGGAGTGGGTGGCGTGCCCAGTCCTCATCACAGCAGGGCCCTGGCCACCTTCCCCGGGGCAGCACTCCAGCCGGCGCCCGCTCGCATCGAAGACCTTGAAGAGCATCACCGAAGCACTGTCGTAGTCCAAGTGGATCGTGAAGACTCCCCTTGTCCTGCAAACCCGGGCGATCTCCCTCCAGCCCCGGGTCATGTAGACCTCGCCTGGGGCGACGACCGCGACCTCTGCCTCGGTCGCGAGGGTGCTGCAGCCGGCGTGCTGCAGCCAGAGCTCCAGGGGCTCCCCTGCGGGATGATAGAGGCGAAGAAGGGAGGCAGGAGAATCCAAGACTGAAGAGGAATGGTGACGTGGAGCACGAACTCTTGGGAGGAGCCCTGGTGTGGACCCCAGGGAGGCGACCCACACCTTCATGACCCGTCGGCGCCGACGACGGCGCCGCCCGTGGCGGTCAGCATCAGCTCCTTCGGGGCCCTCGACGTGGGCGTGCAATGGAAGCGGAACCCCGCGGCGCCCGCTCGCCCCAAGGCCTCGGCACCACCTTGAAGGGCCCCTTCGTCCGGGCCACTGGGGGATGAGCCGTTTCTTCAGGGGAGGGGGTTGGCCCCTCTCGGGGAGCCTTTCCCTTCTCTGCCGTCGAGAACCGGTGGATCAGAGCCATCGCGGCAAGACGGAGCAAGGATCGGGAAGAAGGAGAAGCAAGGAGGGGTGGACTGGAAGGGCACGCGCCGTACTCGTATAGCCGGCGAAGGCACGCCGGCCTCCACGATCGCAGGTAATCATGACCCGTTTTTGCATGCAGGGACTTGTCCCATCCGTGCAGTTGCCGAGGCGTGTGGGGAAGTGGAGGCGCCCACGTCCAGTCAACCGCCACGCGGCGCCCAAGGCCGCAGGCTGTTAGGGCCCGTGGCTCTTCGCTCTTGCCCTTCCGCCTCCCTGCACGGCCAAGTCCCGGGCGCGCCTTGGGCCCGGGGGCTACTGTCGGCGTTCTGGGAACGGGGGTCCCCAGACTTGCCTGCCTGCGGCGTGGCTCAAAGGGGGGCCCAGCACGCCCATCTTCACCAACACAAACCAAGACCCTCGCGAGGGGCCAAGCCTCGCGGGGCGGACGACGTGAAGCTTCCTCAGGCACGGCCTCGTCCAGGCTGGCTCACGAGGAGGCGGAGAGATCAAGGCGGGGTACCTCGCGAGGTGCCCATGACGCAAGCCATGACGACTCAGGGCGCCAGGCGGGTGCCAGCCCCGCGCAGCGTCCTCCTTTCCTCTTTGGTGCAAAGGGGGCAAGCGCAGCCGCGGAGTACCGAGGCATCAGGCAAAGGTTGCCATTTCGGTGCAACGAGACCAAGACCAGGAGGACTACGAGACGGAGGTCACCGTGGAGCCCAAGACGGCGTCATCACCAGAGCTTTGCGCAGGCGAAGACTACCTTTTGTCAGGATAGCTGATACTTGTTGTCCCCCTTCAAATTAGCCCGCCATTTTGGCTCCCTTCCCGCTCATATTTGGGAAGAGGACCAGGGCCTCTATAAATAGGCCAGCCACCCACACAGCAAGGGGTCGGTCGGAAAGCAGAGAGCAGAGAGAGAGAGAAAGGCGTGCTGAACTCCTCCAGCAGTTCATCGCCTCAGCTAAGAACAGACCCTCGCGAGGCTGTTCTTCCTTGTATTGTTCATCATCATCAGCCCAAGAGGCAATCCACCACACCACACACTGGAGTAGGGTATTACACCACAACGGTGGCCCGAACCAGTATAAACCTGTGTCTCTTGTGTTGTTCTTCCTTAGTTTTAGATCCTAGCATGGCGGAGGGGTGCAGGTAGGTAGGAGGCGAAATCTCCACACGCACCCAAGTGTTCGAACCTCAAGGGTCTGCCGGAACCCGAAATCCGACAAACTTCAAACCCGAGGTGTGGCATAAAAATAACAAGGCATTGATAAAGGCCGGAAACTTAAAGGGGCTCCTCGGATACCTGACGTGTAAACTCGTCGAATGCATTTCGGCGATCCTCAAGATCGAAGATGAGAAGATTTGTTGAACCAGTTTTCAAGACCGACGACCGAAGATGAAGAACGGTTTGGAAGAATCGAGGAGCGTCCCTAACTTGAAGACCGGTTCAGGGGGCTACTGACGGTGTCCTGGACTAGGGGGTACTCACCACATCATCTCCCGATCTGTTAGATTGGGCCGAGGACCCCCATGGCTGTATACTCATGGGCCAGTTCGGACAGCTGCATACAAGGAAGATTCCACAAGACTTGGGATCAAGACAAGGACTCCTCCCCACCGGCGTATTCGGCTAGGACTCTTGTTATCCTAGGCCTCTGGTGCATTATATACACCGAGGCCAGGCTAGTCGATAGAACATACACAACAACAATCATACTATAGGCTAGCTTCTAGGATTTAGCCTCTCCGATCTCATGGTAGATCTACTCTTGTGCTACCCATATCATCAATATTAATCAAGCAGGACATAGGGTTTTACCTCCATCAAGAGGGCCCGAACCTGGGTAAAACATCATGTCCCCTGCCTCCTGTTACCATCCACCTTAGACGCATAGTTCGGGACCCCCTACCCGAGATCCGCCGGTTTTGACACCGACAACCGGCCACCGTCAGGGAAAGAGCATCGCAAGCCCGAGAATTATTATAAAGATGTTTTGAAGGGTGCCTGCCTTATGGCGGATGAATGTTCCAGGGATGTAATTTTTGAGTAAAACTCGCTCGTTTTGTCTTGTGCGCTGAAAACTTGTTCATATGCGCTAAGCAATGCTGTTGGAATTTAAAATATTACCTTCTGTGCGGCTGTTTATCAATTCTGAGAGATGGCAAGTCGTCGGCTTCTGACCCCGTGCCGCTAGTGCTGGGGTGTTCGGTGATAAACCTGAGCACTCTTTTTCCCATATTTGGGTCCTTCGAGGGAGGCGCTCAGCCCAACGAACAAGGCAATCGGACTATAATGTGTGAACACTCTCACTTAGCCATAGAATTCTATAATTTTAAATTTCGGCGAAGCCCCTGGTATTCGGAAGACCGAGTTCGGGGCGCTATCCACGCCTTGGCCGGACAGAGCCGACTCCTCGCTCTAACGGCATAAGTCTTTAAGGACTCGAAAAACCTCTCGAACAGCGACCAGCTCTCGCTTCATCATGACAGTCAGTTTTAGCTTTCTCTACTGAGGTGCTCGACCCAGCTCAACTGGGGCACAATCGCAGTAGTCTCCTAGTGCTACCTTAGCCGATATAGCGAACGTAAGGCACCAAAACATAGGAGCCGGGCAAACCCAACTATTGACCCAAGACATGATTCGGAGCCGATGCATATAATGCTATAAGTTCGGGGTGCCGCACTTGTTAAAGTGTTCGGACTTCTCACACCATATTGAGGGGTACTAAAGCCCCTGGCGTATTTTGGCCGTACCAAAGTGTACGGGTGCAACATGTCGTTAAGGAACATATATTTGTAAAAAAAGGTAATGCAAAAATAGACAAAAGCTATGCATTGTTTATTAAAAAGAGGGTTGCGAATCAAAAGCAGAACGATACAAATAATGCGATAAGAAAAAGGTTGGACTATTTAACATGTCCGTTCCAGGGGCAAGGCTGCAATGGTATGCGAAAACAGGTATACTGCTCGTGATAGAGACCACCTGGAGTTTCCGTAATGTGCATGGCTTGTCTGCTTCCCTGGTTCTTGCATCGTTTGTGCGGCAATTGAACTGCCGAACAGGCCTTCCGAAGAATGGAGTCCTGAAAGTAAGAGAAAATTAAAAAATCGGCAGCCCCTGGTGCGGTTTAAGCCGTGTTTCGGGCGTGCCGTGATGGTGCCCCTCCCCCTGTACCCATGGTATTTCTAGAGCGTAGTTATGTACGCGAAGCACTGGCGTCGCATTTTTGCGAGGGCTGGGGTTGGGGCCGCATTGCTACGCCTGCTCGGAACGTGCCAGGCGGTCTTGTTGTAGGTTACTCCGGGCGCGCTTGACGGTGTCCGGACGTTTAATGGCCGGACTGGAGAACTGCCTGGAGAGGCTGCTTTGTACTTCCGCTGCAAGGGCCGCCGTGTGCTCCTCCGTTCGGAGGGAGCGTTCGGTGTTTCCATTGACCTGT
The DNA here is from genome assembly GCF_003073215.2 of Triticum urartu. Taxonomy (NCBI): domain Eukaryota; kingdom Viridiplantae; phylum Streptophyta; class Magnoliopsida; order Poales; family Poaceae; genus Triticum; species Triticum urartu. The sequence continues at coordinate 617,737,923 of NC_053026.1, read as the reverse complement.
AAATTACTCCTCGAGGGCCTGGCATCTTGAGCTTAAGGTATGCGTAGTGCGGTACCGCATTGAACTTGGCGAATGCGGTTCGCCCGAGCAGTGCGTGATAGCCACTGCGGAATGGGACTATGTCGAAGATTAACTCCTCGCTTCGGAAATTATCCGGAGATCCGAAGACCACTTCAAGTGTGACTGAGCCTGTACAGTTGGCCTCTACACCTGGTATTACGCCTTTAAAGGTCGTTTTGGTGGGCTTAATCCTCGAGGGATCTATGCCCATTTTCCGCACTGTATCCTGGTAAAGCAGGTTCAGGCTGCTGCCGCCGTCCATAGGACTCTAGTGAGATGAAATCCGTCAATAATTGGGTCTAGAACCAATGCGCGAATCCGCCATGACGGATGCTAGTGGATGGTCCCTTCGATCAAAGGTTATTGCAGGAGGACCATGGGTTGAACTTTTGGGCGACTGGCTTCTACCGCATATACGTCCCTTAACGCGCGCGCTTCCGCTCCCGTCTTTGGGGAAGGTTTGCGTATATCATAGTTCACCCGTCCACACTTGTGGGGGAAAAACCCTTCTGTCCACTGTTGTTCGGCGGCCGGGGCTCCTCGTCGTCATCGCTATGCAGCCCCTTGTCTTCATTTTCGGCGTTTAACTTGCCTGCCTGCTTGAACACCCAACAATCCCTGTTCGTGTGAATGGCCGACTTTTTGGGGGTGCCATGTATCTGGCACAAGCGGTCGAGTATTCGGTCCAAACTGGACGGGCCCCTAGGATTCCTTTTGAATGGCTTTTTCCGCTGACCGGATTTAGAGCCTCTGAATCCGGCATTAACTGCCGTATCCTCAGCATTGTCGCCGTTAATGCGGCGCTTCTGCTTGTTGCGACGCGACCTGCCACTACTGTCCCTGGTATCCGAATTACCAGGGTTCTTGGTCATATTGTTGCTACGAGCAAGCCAGCTGTCTTCTCCCGCGCAAAAGCGGGTCATGAGTGTCGTGAGTGCTGGCATAGACTTCGACTTTTCCTGTCCAAGGTGCCGGGCAAGCCACTTGTCACGGATATTGTGCTTGAAGGCTGCTAGGGCCTCAGCGTCCGGACAGTCGACTATTTGATTTTTCTTTGTTAGGAACCGTGTCCAGAATTGCCTGGCCGATTCCTCTGGCTGCTGAATTACGTGACTTAGGTCATCGGCGTCTGGGGTCGCACATAAGTGCCCTGGAAATTGTCGAGGAATGCGGCTTCCAGGTCCTCCCAACAACTGATTGATCCTGTTGGCAAGCTGTTAAGCCAATGCCGAGCTGGTCCTTTAAGCTTGAGTGGGAGGTATTTGATGGCGTGGATCATCGCCGCGGGCCATGTGGATATGAAGGAGATAATCCTCGATCCATACCGCAGGATCTGTTGTGCCATCATATGATTCGATGTTTACGGGTTTGAAACCCTCGGGGATTTGATGATCCATTACTTCGTTTGTGAAGCATAGTGGGTGTGCGGCACCTCTGTACTGGGCTATATCACGACGTAGCTCCAATGAGCTTTGTCTACTGTGTTCGGCCCTACCGGATTTGTGTCGCGTGACGGTTACCGTCTCGAGTCGTGGGGCGCCCACGCGATCCGTAGATCGATCTTGTTTGCCTTGCCTTGTCCTCCAACATATCTCGCAGGTCTGGCGCATTTTCCCGTGCCTTGGTACGGGGTGCGGCTTGAGTGGAGGGCCGAGAGGCCTCTCTGTCGCGGCCACGAGGTGGCCGGTCGGCCGTATCGAGTGCTGGTGATGTAGGTTTAAGTGCTTCCTCCTCTAATCGGGGTAGCAACCTGCGCTTTGGGTAGCTCTTGGAGGGGCGTTCGAGTTTATGCTCTTCGGCCGCAAGGACTTCAGTCCATCTGTCGACTAGCAAATCTTGATCAGCCTCTAAGATGTTGCTGTTTTTTCTTGAGGCTTCTTGCTGTGGCCATAAGCCTGCGTTGAAAACGCTCTTACTCGACGGGATCCTCTGGCACGACGAATTCGTCGTCGTCGAGGCTTGCCTCGTCTTTCGAGGGAGGCATATAGTTATCGTCCTCGACCTCTCTGTCTGCCGCTCTCTCATGAGGGCTGGTTTCTCCATCCTCCTGTGCTGAATCTTGCTGGAGGGGGTTTTCTTCGGCACTCTCCGGAGTATTATTATCTCCCGTGCTAGAATCACCGTATTTGCTTTGGCGGGATTTTGAGCAGCGCCGCTGACGCCGGCGCTTAGGCTGTTACTTGGAGGGGTCATCCTCCGCTGTTCCATCGCCATCTTCTTCTTTTGGGGTGTCCACCATGTATATGTCATACGACGAGGTGGCTTTCCAGGGCCCAATAGGCGCTGGTTCTTCATCGTCTCCTTCATCGGCGTCCATACCGTCGATGTCTTCGGAGTCGAAGTCGAGCATGTCGGTTAAATCGTCAACAGTGGCTACAAAGTGGGTGGTGGGTGGGCTTTGAATTTCTTCATCGTCCGTCCACCATCCTTGCTGACCGTAGTCCGGCCAGGGCTCTCCTGATAAAGAGAGAGACTTTAGTGTCTTCAAAATATCGCCGAAAGGCGAGTGCTGAAAGATGTCCGTGGCAGTAAACTCCATGATCGGCGCCCAATCGGATTCGATCGGCAGGGGCGCGGAGGGTTCAGAGTCCGGAGAGGAGTCCGGCTCCTTGGAGTCACGAGTCTCGCGGAGTGCGGGGCTGGTGTTCGGCTCGATCGCCGTTGGGATCGCAGCCCCCGAGGCGGCGTCCAACTGCCCATCCTGGATCGACGCAGTTAGCTCCGAATTAAGGGTCAAAGCTGATGCGGGTGCGGCCTCCAGGGCATTGTTCGGCGGTAGAGCTAGATCATGCTCGTCATGACAGTGCGTCGCGCTCGGCAGTGTCTTGAATCCGTGAAAGATCAAGTCCCCATGGATGTCTGCCGTGTAGTTTAAACTTCCAAATCTGACCTCACGGCCAGGGGCATAGCTTTCGATCTGCTCTAGATGGCCAAGTGAATTGGCCCGCAGTGCGAAGCCACCGAAGACGAAGATCTGTCCAGGGAGGAAGGTCTCACCCTGGACTGCATCGCTATTGATGATCGTAGGAGCCATCAAGCCTAACGGCGACGACACAGAGGAACTCTCAATGAAAGCACCAATGTCGGTGTCAAAACCA
>NC_053026.1:617715662-617733765 GCF_003073215.2 Triticum urartu | reverse complement strand
CCTCTCCCCTTGCTCCTTTATATACAGGGGCAGGGGGCACCTCTAGACACACAAGTTGATCAAGTTGATCGTCTCTTAGCCGTGTGCGGTGCCCCCTCCACCATAGTCCAACTCGATAATACTGTAGCGGTGCTTAGGCGAAGCCCTGCGTCGGTAGAACATCAACATCGTCACCATGCTGTCGTGCTGACGAAACTCTCCCTCAACACTCGGCTAGATCGGAGTTCGAGGGACGTCATCGGGCTGAACGTGTGCTGAACTCGGAGGTGTCGTACGTTCGGTACTTGATCGATCGGATCGTGAAGATGTACGATTACATCAACCGCGTTGTGCTAACGCTTCTGCTTACAGTCTACGAGGGTACGTGGACAACACTCTCCCCTCTCGTTGCTATGCATCACCATGATCTTGCATGTGCGTAGGAAATTTTTGAAATTACTACGTTCCCCAACAACATCTTCCTTAGCTGCGCTACTTTCCAGTTCAAGAGGCAGTACTTCATTGAGTTCTACTTTCCTCCCACTTACTTCTCTTGAGAGAAACTCTTTCTCCAGAAAGGACCCGTTCTTGGCAACAAAGATCTTGCCTTCGGATCTGAGATAGAAGGTATACCAATGGTTTTCTTAGGGTATCCTATGAAGACGCATTTTTCCGACTCGGGTTCGAGCTTTTCAGGTTGAAATTTCTTGACATAAGCATCGCATCCCCGAACTTTTAGAAACAACAGCTTAGGTTTCTTCCCAAACCATAATTCATATGGTGTCGTCTCAACGGATTTAGACGGTGCCCTATTTAAAGTGAATGTAGCCGTCTTTAGAGCGTATCCCCAAAATGATAGTGGTAAATCAGTGAGTGGCATCATAGATCGCACCATATCTAATAGAGTGCGATTACGACGTTCGGACACACCGTTACGCTGAGGTGTTCCAAGCAGCGTGAGTTGTGAAACGATTCCACATTTCCTTAAGTGCGTGACAAATTCGTGACTTAAATATTCTCCCCCACGATCTGATTGTAAGAATTTTATCTTTCGGTCACGTTGATTCTCTACCTCATTCTGAAATTCCTTGAACTTTTCAAAGGTCTCAGACTTGTGTTTCATCAAATAGACATACCCATATCTACTTAAGTCATCAATGAGAGTAAGAACATAACGATAGCCACCGCGAGCCTCAATGCTCATTGGACCGCACACATCAGTATGTATGATTTCTAATAAGTTGGTTGCTCGATCCATTGTTCCGGAGAACGAAGTCTTGGTCATTTTACCCATGAGGCATGGTTCGCACGTGTCAAATGATTCGAAATCAAGAGACTCCAAAAGTCCATCTGTATGGAGCTTCTTCATGCGTTTAACACCGATGTGACCAAGGCAGCAGTGCCACAGATATGTGGGACTATCATTATCAATCTTACATCTTTTGGTATTCACACTATGAATATGTGTAACATCACGTTCGAGATTCATTAAGAATAAACCATTGACCAGCGGGGCATGACCATAAAACATATCTCTCATATAAATAGAACAACCATTATTCTCAGATTTAAACGAGTAGCCATCTCATATTAAACGAGATCCAGATACAATGTTCATGCTCAAAGCTGGCACTAAATAACAATTATTGAGGTTTAAAACTAATCCCGTAGGTAAATGTAGAGGTAGCGTGCCGACGGCGATCACATCGACCTTGGAACCATTCCCGACGCGCATCGTCACCTCGTCCTTCGCCAGTCTCCGCTTATTCCGCAGCTCCTGTTTTGAGTTACAAATATGAGCAACCGCACCGGTATCAAATACCCAGGAGCTACTACGAGTACTGGTAAGGTACACATCAATTACATGTATATCACATATACCTTTAGTGTTGCCGGCCTTCTTGTCCGCTAAATATTTGGGGCAGTTCCGCTTCCAGTGTCCCCTTTCCCTTGCAATAAAAGCACTCAGTCTCAGGTTTGGGTCCATTCTTTGGCTTCTTCCCGGCAACTGATTTATCTGCCGCGGCAACTCCCTTGTCGTCCTTCTTGAAGTTCTTCTTACCCTTGCCTTTCTTGAAACTAGTGGTTTTATTGACCATCAACACTTGATGTTCCTTTTTGATTTCCACCTCCGCTGATTTCAGCATTGAAAATACCTCAGAAATAGTTTTCACCATCCCCTGCATATTGTAGTTCATCACAAAGCTCTTGTAGCTAGGTGGGAGCGACTGAAGGATTCTGTCAATGACCGCCTCGTCTGGGAGGTTAATGTCCAACTGGGACAAGCGGTTGTGCAACCCAGACATTTTGAGTATGTGCTCACTTACAGAACTACTTTCCTCCATCTTACAACTGTAGAACTTGTCGGAGACTTCATATCTCTCGACCCGGGCATGAGCTTGGAAAACCATTTTCAGCTCTTCGAACATCTCATATGCTCCGTGTTGCTCAAAACGCTTTTGGAGCCCCGGTTCTAAGCTGTAAAGCATGCCACACTGAACGAGGTAGTAATCATCAGCACGCGACTGCCAATCGTTCATAACGTCTTGGTTCTCTGGGATGGGTGCTTCACCTAGCGGTGCTTCTAGGACATATGCTTTCTTGGTAGCTATGAGGATGATCCTCAGATTCCGGACCCAGTCCGTATAGTTGCTGCCATCATCTTTCAGCTTGGTTTTCTCTAGGAACGCGTTGAAGTTGAGGTCGGCATGAGTGTTGGCCATTTGATCTACAAGACATTTTGCAAAGGTTTTTAGACTAAGTTCATCTAATCAAAATATTTAATGAACTCCCACTCAGACAGACATCCCTCTAGTCATCTAAGTGATACATGATCCGAGTCAACTAGGTCGTGTCCGATCATCACGTGAGACGGACTAGTCATCATCGGTGAACATCTTCATGTTGATCGTATCTTCTATACGACTCATGTTCGACCTTTCGGTCTTCCGTGTTCCGAGGCCATGTCTGGACATGCTAGACTCGTCAAGTCAACCTAAGTGTATTGCGTGTGTAAATCTGGCTTACACCCGTTGTATTCGAACGTTAGAATCTATCACACCCGATCATCATGTGGTGCTTCGAAACAATGAACCTTCGCAACGGTGCACAGTTAGGGGGAACACTTTCTTAAAATTATTGTGAGGGATCATCTTATTTAAGCTACCATCGATCTAAGAAAATAAGATGTAAAACATGATAAACATCACATGCAATCAAATAGTGACATGATATGGCCAATATCATTTTGCTCCTTTTGATCTCCATCTTCGGGGCGCCATGATCATCATCGTCACCGGCATGACACCATGATCTCCATCATCATGATCTCCATCATCGTGTCTTCATGAAGTTGTCTCGTCATCTATTACTTCTACTACTATGGCTAACGGTTTAGGCAATAAAGTAAAGTAATTACATGACGTTTATGTTGACACGCAGGTCATAAATAAATTAAGACAACTCCTATGGCTCCTGCCGGTTGTCATACTCATCGACATGCAAGTCGTGATTCCTATTACAAGAACATGATCAATCTCATACATCACATATATCATTCATCACCAGTGCCTCCGGCCACCCCCCTTGCCGGCGCTCGCCTCCCCATCTTCCCTGCATGGCGCCCGCCCCACCTCGACTCGAACTAGATCGGATCGATCCCGCGGCCTCGACGCCCGACGCCGCCCCGCTGCTCGACGCCCGACGCCGCCCCGCTGCTCGACGCTGGAGCCTCGCCGGACTGCCTCCCCATCGCGTGCCGTCCCCGTCTTCCTCCTCACGCCTCGCTGCCCCGTACCCTACATGCTTTATGTGAGCCGCCGCCTCCCTCCTTCCTCTCTGCTAACGCAGCAGCGCCGTCTACATCGGAGCCGTAGCTCGCCGGCGCCTCACCTCCCTTGCCGCCTTGCCCGCGCCGTTTCGCAAGCCATGCCGCGCGCCCATGCCTGCTACCTCCGCGTCCCCGTCGCGCTCGCCGCTCGTGCCAGCTGTGGTTGTTGCCGCCCACGTCGCGCTCCGCCCTCGCCGCTGCTGGCTCTCGCTACTACTGGCTGATGCCGCTCCAGCCGCATCGCCCGCTGCCGCTATCGCTTTCTCGCGCTCGCCGCCCGCATCACCGCCGCCATCTGACTCCCGCTCACCCACTGCTGATCGCTTCTTGTGCGGTCGTCGCCGGCGCTGCTGCGCCCGCGGGCACCTAACCGCGTCGCGGCTCGCTCCCCTGCGCTCGCCCGCGCCACACCCCGCGCCGCTCCGTCGTGGCCTCGCCGCTGCCGGGCGCAGCCCCGGTCGGCCGGCCTCATCCCCTCGCGTGATGGGTGCCTGGATGCGTCACGCCCCGGCGCCCGAAACCCGTTGCCCGCTAGCCCCTCTGGGCCACAGACACATGGGCCCTGCCCAGAACGTTTTTAGAAAAATAATAATAATATAATTAGTAATTAAATTAATTAATTAATTAACCTGGTTAATTAACTTAACTAATCATGTTTAATTAATCTAATTAAGTTTAACTAACCGAATAACTACTTAAAACTAATTAAACGGTTGATTAGTCCATGTTTCAATGACAGTGGGGACCCACTGGTCAATTTGACCAATCAATGGTCAATGCTGACTGGGCTGTTGACTTTGACTGGCCCCACCAGTCAGTCTCTGCTGACTGGGCAGTTGACCAAGTCAACCAGGCCTACTGGTCAGCCACACAAACCCATCTCTGGGTACCCTTCTGTGTACCCATAGCGATTTAACATTTAATTCTTGAATTAAAATAATTTAGGAAATGATTAAAACTTTAGGAAATCATATAAAATAACCCATAGCTCGGATCGAAAAACTTTCTACATGAAAGTTGCCCAGAACGACGAGACGAACCCGAATACGCAGCCCGTTCGTCCGCCACGCATCCCTAGCATAGCGAACACGCAACTTTCCCTCTCCGGTTCATTTGTCCGAAAATGCGAAACAACGGGAATACTTTCCCGGATGTTTCCCCCATTCACCGGTACCACCTCGTACCGCGTTAGGGCACACCTAGCATCACGCTTGTCATGTCATGCATCGTCATGCATTTGTTTGCATTATATTTATTGTTTCTTCCCCCTCTTCTCTCGCTAGACACCGAGACCGACGCTGCTGCTACCCAGTACGACTACGGTGTTGACGACCCCTCTCTCTTGCCAGAGCAACCAGGAAAGCCCCCCCCCCTTGATCACCAGATATCGCCTACTCTTCTCTATACTGCTTGCATTAGAGTAGTGTAGCATGTTACTGTTGGGTTTCGTAATAATTTCAAAAAAATTCTTACGCACACGCAAGATCATGTGATGCATAGCAACGAGAGGGGAGAGTGTTGTCTACGTACCCAATGCAGACCGACTGCGGAAGCGATGACACGACGTAGAGGAAGTAGTCGTACGTCTTCACGATCCAACCGATCAAGCACCGAAACTACGGCACCTCCGAGTTCGAGCACACGTTCAGCTCGATGACGATCCCCGGACTCCGATCCAGCAAAGTGTCGGGGAAGAGTTCCGTCAGCACGACGGCGTGGTGACGATCTTGATGAACTACAGCAGCAGGGCTTCGCCTAAACTCCGCTACAGTATTATCGAGGATATGGGTGGCAGGGGGCACCGCACACGGCTAAGGAATAGATCACGTGGATCAACTTGTGTGTCTAGAGGTGCCCCTGCCTCCGTATATAAAAGGAGTAGAGGGGGGAGGCTGGCCGGCCAAGGAGGAGGGCGCAGGAGAGTCCTACTCCCTCTGGGAGTAGGATTCCCCCCCAAATCCTAGTCGGAATAGGATTCGCGGAGGGGGAAAAGAGGAGGAGGGGGCCGGCCACCTCTCCTAGTCCTAATAGGACTAGGGGAAGGGGGGGCGTGCAGCCCATCTAGGGCAGCCCCTTCTCTTTTCCACTAAGGCCCACTATGGCCCATATAGCTCCCGGGGGGTTCCGGTAACCCTCCCGGTATTCCGGTAAAATCCCGATTTCACCCGGAACACTTCCGATATCCAAACATAGGCTTCCAATATATCAATCTTTACGTCTCGACCATTTCGAGACTCCTCGTCATGTCCATGATCACATCCGGGACTCCGAACAACCTTCGGTACATCAAAATGTATAAACTCATAATATAACTGTCATCGTAACCTTAAGCGTGCGGACCCTACGGGTTCGAGAACAATGTAGACATGACCGAGACATGTCTCCGGTCAATAACCAATAGCGGAACCTGGATGCTCATATTGGCTCCTACATATTCTACGAAGATCTTTATCGGTCAGACCGCATAACAACATACGTTGTTCCCTTTGTCATCGGTATGTTACTTGCCCGAGATTCGATCGTCGGTATCCATACTACTGAGTTCATTCGTATCCATACGTTCAATCTCGTGCAAGTCTCTTTACTCGTTCCGTAATACATCATCTCACAACTAACATATTAGTTGTAATGCTTGCAAGGCTTATGTGATGTGTATTACCGAGAGGGCCCAGAGATACCTCTCCGACAATCGGAGTGACAAATCCTAATCTCGAAATACTCCAACCCAACATCTACCTTTGGAGACACCTGTAATGCTCCTTTATAATCACCCAGTTACGTTGTGACGTTTGGTAGCACCCAAAGTGTTCCTCCGGCAAACGGGAGTTGCATAATCTCATAGTCATAGGAACATGTATAAGTCATAAAGAAAGCAATAGCAACATACTAAACGATCGGGTGCTAAGCTAATGGAATGGGTCATGTCAATCAGATCATTCAACTAATGATGTGACCTCGTTAATCAAATAACAACTCATTGTTCATGGTCAGGAAACATAACCATCTTTGACTAACGAGCTAGTCAAGTAGAGGCATACTAGTGACACTTTGTTTGTCTATGTATTCACACATGTATTATGTTTCCGGTTAATACAATTCTAGCATGAATAATAAACATTTATCATGATTATAAGGAAATAAATAATAACTTTATTATTGCCTCTAGGGCATATTTCCTTCAGTTACTGCTTTCTGTTAACCCTATCCTGATGCATAGCCTGTCCTTGCTACTACTGTTGTTACCTTTACCTGCAATCCTAATGCTTAGTATAGGATGCTAGTTTATCATCAGTGGCCCTACACTCTTGTCCATCTACCATGCTATACTATCGGGCCGTGATCACTCGGGAGGTGATCACGGGTATATACTTATACATATATACATGCTATACAGGTGGTGATTAAAGTCGGGTCGGCTCGTAGGAGTACCCGCGAGTGATTCCGATGTGGGGGGCTGAAGGGGCAGGTGGCTCCATCCCGGTAGAGGTGGGCCTGAGTTCCCGAAGGCCCCCGACTGTTACTTTGTGGCGGAGCGACAGGGCAGGTTGAGACCACCTAGGAGAGAGGTGGGCCTAGCCCTAGTCGGCGTCCATGGTTATTTCAAAATAACACGCTTAATGAGATCTTGGTATTTGATCTGAGTCTGGACTGGCCTATACGCAGTAACCATCTACACGGGGACAGTTATGGGCACTCGACGTCGTGGTATCAGCCGAAGCCTTCGTGACGTCAGCGACTGAGCGGCGCGCGCCGGGTTGGACCGCGTAACACAACTTCCTTTGTAATGGAGGTTGCTAGGTCTGCTCACCGGCCGCGTACGCAACGTGCAGGTGTGCAATGGACGATGGGCCCAGACCCCTGCGCCATAGGATTTTGACCGACGTGCTGACCTCTCTGTTGTGCCTAGGTAGGGCTGCGACGTGTTGATCTTCCGAGGCCGGGCATGACCCAGGAAAGTGTGTCCGGCCAAATGGGATCGAGCGTGTTGGGTTATGTGGTGCACCCCTCCAGGGAAGTTGATCTATTCGAATAGCCGTGTCCCTCGGTAAAAGGACGGCCCGGAGTTGTACCTTGACCTTATGACAACTAGAACCGGATACTTAATAAAACACACCCTTCCAAGTGCCAGATACAACCGATGATCGCTCTCTCACAGGGCGACGAGGGGAGGATCATCGGTTAGGTTTATGCTATGCGATGCTACTTGGTGAACTTACCATCTACTCTCTTCTACATGCTGCAAGATGGAGGTGGCCAGAAGCGTAGTCCTCGACAGGATTAGCTATCCCCCTCTTATTCCGGCTTTCTGCAGTTTAGTCCACATATGGTATCCTTATTCCATTTGATACCAATGCATACATATGTAGTGTAGCTCCTTGCTTGCGAGTACTTTGGATGAGTACTCACGGTTGCTTTAATCCCTCTTTTCCCCCTTCCTATACCCGATTGCTGCGACCAGACGTTGGAGCCCAGGAGCCAGACGCCATAGTCGATGACGACTACTACTACTCGGGAGGTGCCTACTACTACGTGTAGCCCGCTGACGGTGACCAGAAGTAGTTTAGGAGGATCCCAGGCAGGAGGCCTGCGCCTCTTTCGATCTGTATCCTAGTTTGTGCTAGCTTTCTTAAGGCAAACTTGTTTACTTATGTCTGTACTTAGATATTGTTGCTCCCGCTAACTCATCTATGATCGAGCTCTTGTATTCGAGCCTTCGAGGCCCCTGGCTTGTAATATGATGCTTGTATGACTTATTTTATTTGTAGAGTTGTGTTGTGATATCTTCCCGTGAGTCCCTGATCTTGATCGTACACATTTGCGTGTATGTTTAGTGTACGATTGAATCGGAGGCGTCACATAGTTCCATGTGATATGTCTTGTTGCACCAACCACATGCATTCATTACATACTTGTTGAATAGCTATGAGTCAGGCATTCTCACAATTAAGAAACAGTAAATAAGAGTAAAGAAATAAAAAATAAAACTATAACCAGCCAGCATGCAGACTGGTCCATATATATTCCCTCCGTCTAGAGTTACTTGTCGGAGAAATGGATGTATCTAGACGTATTTTAGTTATAAATGCATCCATTTTTATCCATTTTCGTGACAAGTAATTCCGAACATAGGGAGTGCCATTTAAAAGATGCATAATTGATGGCATGGACACTGCAACCATTAATGAATACTAGAGGCTGGGGCGCGCCTTGGCGCGCCTCCTGGGCGGTCATGTGCGCCCTTGATTAGCTGACGGTCATGTACGTTCTATATTAGCACCTGAGTTAATTTCTTGGCATGACATCTCTATGACATAAATTGTTGAATTTTTTTTTGCGGGGAATTGTTGATTTACTGTCCAGCCACACATGCAGGACAGCAGAGGCCATGGCTTGTCCGTATAGCTTAATGGTGTGAAGAGCAAACAAATTTCTAAATAGGTAATACAAATTGTAGATAACCCCAAAAAAAAGATTGTAGACAGGTATGGTTCAAGAGAGCATATATTGCATAGCAGCACATATCTAAGTCGTACAGAGTTCATTACTCGTTTAACATGCACACCCATATGCATGCTACAGCTAGCTGCACTCTCCACTTCTCACTTCACACTGGGAGCACCAACTGATGCCTAGTGACGCGCTGAACCTGAAAGGCAAGATACCTAGCATGCACATGATATATAAGTAATGGAGTACACAACCAAAAAGTAACAATAGATTTTTTAATCAAGATATAAACCAAAACTACGACCGACACATATAATGTTCAGATTCGTAACTGCCTATGCTTGTTGATCTCTTGCCATCCTCCCACTGACCCTAATCATTTCGGGGAACCAAAAATGACCATTTTGCAAAATAATTAACCAGTCGAAAGTAACCAAAAAAAAATGTTGGGAAGCACGATGAAGACATAAACCCACTGGAAAAGAAAAAACAAACCAATATGTTGTTGCACACTTTTTAACTTCACACATAACTTTCAGAGGTTAGATTACTCAGCGCGTGGCCTATGCATTGATCTGAATAAAAAGTACACAAACCAATCATTGCAACCATCATTCATTGACTGAATGTACATATTCAGTACATGCATGATAAAATGGCATCAATTGATATCTTAGCTTCAATTTTTGGTAGCATCACTGAGAAGTGACAGTCGGATATTTTGTACACTCTAGAAGTTGAGGGACTAACTAATCCAAATTTTAGCACATTAAGCTTCATGTTCAGATCTTCTATAGTTTCTAAACCCTTACTCTCCATGGGCATCTTTTCACTGTCAGGATATAGGAATCATTGCTACTTCATGTATTAAGCAACTCCAACAATATCTTTATGCTTAGGCGTGATGAAGAATAAAAGTAGCTTATTTTAATCTTAAAACAGTGAACTACGAGCACATCAAAGACTATTCATCGAAGTAGACTCCTTTGGACATATGTTAGGAAACAAAATGTATGTGAGATATAGGTACTAATTAGAGAAGAAAATAGGCCTGCATATCCTTACTTGGGGAAAAAAGGGCAAGGAGTAGGCATAGCAAGTGCAGCTAAAGTTGCACCATAACAAACATGTGGTTGTACGTGTGCATTTTCTGGAAGTGGAAGCTCAGTCACACACATTCATATACATCATTTCATCATGAACAGTCTACGAAAGCATATATTAAGATGCAGTTAGAAGAAAACAATCATAAGTATATCCAAACCAGAAAATCAATGGAAATCTTTTAACAAAACTATATCAAGACTATGCCTAATCTCACCTTTTATGGCATTTTATCTAGATTCTTATGGAGGCACTCAGTGTGTACTACAACATAATCAACTTCGCCTAACAGAGGCTTTATTTCTTGCTATCATTCAGGTTCATAGAAGAAAATAATTAAATAAAAAAATCATTAGTCAGGTCAACATAGCTTATGAACTGCAACTAATAGGTGTAATCCTAACAAGAATTAAGATTCTTCTGCCCACCTCCCCCATATCAACAAATAACAGTGAACATAGATGACCACCAAATAAACCATCACAACATCCTGAGCAGGTCCAGGCACGAGGTTACATAAAAATTGCAACACCAAATTACTTGCATAAAAAGAAACAGATGAAAGAAAGATACCTTGACTTCACAGAGGCTGCAGAAAAACATCCCCTCTTCACTGTCTTGCTGCTCACAGGACCTCTCACCATTGGCAGCATGAGAAAACAAAAGAAAGAAGGCACAATATAAGAAGAAATGCAAAGAACATCAGTAGGGGCGAGCACGACAGTAGCATCAAGGAGAGAGGAGTACCTGGTGGTGGCAGGAAGGAGCCGATTCGTTGCGGTCGGGCGGATTCTGAAATAAGGGATAGTTCATCTCTCTCTCTCTCTCACACACACACACACAAGTACCATTATAGATTAGGCAGGACTTGAAATAGCAACAAACAAACAAACAAACAGATTTCATTTAGAACAATTGTTCACTTACATCACGCAATTTATTGCGGGGAATCATGCGCATGACAGCTTTACATACCACTTTAGCTGGGTCTTTTGCCATCTGGCCCTTGAGCTTTCTTTCCTTCAGATGGCCAATATACGTATTGGGGAAATGGCAAAATGCACATGACAGAAAAAACTTAATAATGATATCAAATAAGGTAAAAACGTATTTGCTAGAATTACTAACCTTGTATGCTAGTATAAATTTTGTCAGTCATTTTTCTTCCTGTAGCACAGATATATTTTGCCAGTGCTAACTACAGTTACTTTCAAATAGAAATAATCAATACCAGCCAAGCTTTCACTGGCGGTCAGCAAATGTCTGCCTGCACCCAAGCTATTGTACTTGGCCACATAGTCCGTGATGGAGATCGCAACCTTGAACTTTTGTGGATAGGGGTCGACACCCGCGCTTCTAAGAGGACACTCCGAGCTAAGAAAATAAGCATCTGAAAAATGTAACAAACAGACATATACATGATATCCATCAGACCATTCAATTCAAGTGAGAGGATAGCAGTTTCTATGAGGTAATACTGTGTGCCAAATATTGTGCTAGAAGACAGGGTTCATGCAGGTTCAGCGGAGACAGAAAAAATACCTCAGCGATTTGGACCTGCCATGAGGATGTTGGCACAGTGAGCAGAAGCATAGAAGACGGGGCTCGAACTGCAGCATACGTGTTCCTTCCTCTTCTCTTACTCCATCCCCACTTTTCCATCCCTCTCTCTCAAACATAAATGTCCTCCCCTCAGCATTTATACAATTTAATTTGAGCATGAAAAACAAGGGGATACTGGGTGCACAACCTCTGTACTACGTTGCGGCGCTGCGGAAATCGGCCTATCAGAGCAACGGTGGAAGAGGAACTTGGGAACCAACAAGCAAAAGAGAAAATTCAGAGGAGTAAAAGATCATAAGGAAACCAAACTGGAATTTCCTAGTAAGGACTGAGAGACGAGCTTTGAGGGTTACTTCCATCCAAATCGATGAATCAAGATTTCAAACACCTAAGCAAACAAGAAAAAGGAGAAGTGCAGCTGATATGAAGTACTTTGAGTTCCAAGTTACTTCATACATACAGACTTGTTTGCCACACAGACTTGGTAACCAACCCTGAAGTCTGTGTGTTGATTTTATCTGCCTATCTGAAGCACGCATTACAGTTTTTTTGTTTTTTTGTGTCAGATAGTTTTCTGCATCGCAGAATCTATAAGCATAAACTTGAACAGAAGAGCATCTGAAATTCTCCATCTTAAAACTTGTGCTTACCACGCAAAAAAAAAACTTATGCTTAATCAGCTCTGTTATTTCAGAATTCAGAGTTTTGAGATCAGAAACTTCTTCACCTAAGTGCACTTGTTACTCAAAACATAGACAAATTTCAGTCATTCGGATGAGCTCGGGCATTTTATTATTTGTGTTACAACCTGAAAGAATGTTAGGGTCAAAATTGTGGTCTGCTTTGTAACTTGAAGTTACGTTAACTCGTATTCTTTTCGAGTGTGGAATCGCTTCTTAAGCATCTTGTCTTTTTGCCAGTATTTCTGAATTCTTATTCATCTGTTTTCCCCTGGTTTGTTATACATCCGTGTAAGTAATTTCATGACATCAACTTTTATTTCGCAGAGCACCATTGGCTTCAAAATGCTAAGAAAGCTCCAAACGTTCATCTTGGAGATATTGTGAAGTCAAGGCTTAAGCAATTTTCGAGAATGAATAGATTCAAAAGAAGAGCTCTAAGAGTATGCACCTAGCTCTTATGTGTGTCGAGCTGCTGCACCAACACCAAATTAGAAACGAGAATGCCCAAAAGCAGAGCAAGAACACCACCCAAGAGAAGAACAGGGGCATCACTCACGCGAACTTGTTGGATCCATCTGTAGGATGAAGATGAACTCGATACCATCTGACGAGAGGGAGACGGGGAAGCCGTGGAGCTCAACGACGTCCGCTCGATCGATCATGTCAAGGAGGGTGGACGTCGATGGCGACGTGGGGGTCACGGATCTGGCCGGAGAAGCGCCTCCCCTTCCTCCTCCTTTGACCTCCGTGGAGACGACGAGCACAGCTGGATCCTGTGAGACTTCATGGCTAAGGATGGCAATTTTATCCATGGACATGGATATCCATGGATATCTGACCCGAATGGATAGGGTTTGGATATGCTTTTGTGTCCATGGGCGGCGCCCAAACCCGACCCGATTGTTCGTGGATAGGAGAGAGGGAGCGGCGGCGACGCCCACCCCACCACGAGTGGGTTTGAGAGGAGAGAAAGGAGGTGACGTGCGTGGGGAGGCGAAGTGGGTTGGAGCGGGGCGGCCGGGCGGGCATACCTGGCGACCTCTTCCTTCTGGACGAAGGAAACGACCAGTGGTTAGGCAGCGAGGAAGCCAACCCTCCAAATCCAACTGGACAACGTCTTTGTTTTTCCACGCGGATGACCCCAGAGTGCGCCCTTTGTGCCACTGTTAATGGGTTTAATACATATACTTGTTGTTAGTGTGGTGCATATTCAATTAATGGATATGCACATCTTCATGTTAAATCCGAGCTCAATCTCTTAAAAATGCAACGCAATAACTACCATGAGTTTCCCGTGTAAGTATGTATTTCATACAAACGATTGGCATGTTCATCCCATAATAGGCATAGCAATTATTATTTTTAGTTCCATTTGAAGTGTAAGCTTTTGAATACTTATGAATAGCAAGGTGCACATTAAATATGACCACATGTGAAAGATCTACTCACTAACACCAAATGTAGTTGTATGACTCTTTAGGATTTTTTGAGCTCGAGTGCAGGTGCACCCCTTGTCTAGACCATCAACTTTCACATCAACATATGTGCTATTTCTACATAGAAACATGTCCTTTTCATTTCTCCCAAACAAGAAAATATCTGACTTTGGAACTTTATATGTCAACGTCACACAAGTACTACTTCATGAAGGAAAAGTCTTGTTTTTTATGCAACATAAATGTTTCAAATAAAAAAATCTATAATAAACTTTATTATTTTAGATATTTTTGTTGCGCCAAAAAAATTCCAAAACATTTTTCTACATATTATAGTACTTAGTGATGTCGACCTGCAAAGTTTCAACAAATGTTTTATTAGGAGAAACAAATAAGAGAAAGTTTTACGCACAAAAGTTGATGCAAAGTTTGACGCTCCGGGTAAGAAGTGCACCTGTACTCGAGCTCAAAAAGAACTTTCCTGACTCCTAAGAATGTAGTTGTAGCCACTGTGTTCTTTTGTATTCAGGTAAAGCTTTTGAGTCTTGCAAGTATGCTATCATCAACACCTTCTCTATCCAATCATAAGAAACCAAGCTATCATTGAATGTTGAGAGAAAATTGGGAATAATATTAAAACTTTGGAAATAATTGAAGCATCTCGAGCTATTGCAAAAGAGTTAAGGAAGTACAAGTCAAAAGTGGCTTGAATTTCTCTTTTTTTTTGAAATAGAGAGTTGTATTAATTAAGTAGAGAAAACATAGTTCGTACAATCGTGCAAGGCCTCGCTCAACACGCAGGTTGGCACTGTGCCTTGCATAACCCCACCACGCAACTCTCTACGCCCCAATTGGGCAAGACTATGAGCTAACCTATTGTCCCTTCTATCTACTTTGCAAACTCTAACTTCTGTGTTCCCTTTCATGGCTTGAAACTCCTTTGCAATTGTTCCAACCTCCGATCTATCAATAGACGAGAGGATAAGCGCCTTTGTCACCGAGCTGCAATCCGTTTTGATGATTAAGGGTAGATCCGTCCCCGACATTGCCTTCCATAGTCCTTCTAGGCAAGCCATGGCTTCCGCGCAGTCCGCTCCATTGCACCGCGGTATATAATCCCAAGCTGATAAGATAATTCTTCCATCATGGTCTCGAATCACAGCTCCCCAGGCTCCACTCCTACTTTCCTCCAAAAAGCTTCCATCAACATTGACCTTAGCCCATCCGAGCTCTGGCTTTGTCCATCCTTTTTCCTTTGTATTATCATGTTGTTGCACAGATGGCAATTTAACCATCGGACTTTTCCCTTTTCGATCTATCTCAGAAGTTCCCTCCGCAATCAAGCAGAGGTTTGCAAGGTAGTTTTGCAGAAAGCGAGCAGAGTGGGAAATTTTCGCTTTACCTTTTGCGAAGATCACGTCATTTCTATGGTGCCAAACACGCCACCAAAATAGCATAAATTTTTGTTTCATATCTTCACTCACCTTATCTAGCAGGATTAGGACCCAATCCCTTCCAGTATATTCTACTTCCTGCTCAGGGGGCAGGTCCCATACCTCCTTGAGTTCGTACCACAGGGCCCTTGCAAATGTGCATCGATGTGCCATATGGAAGCCTGTTTCATCCTTGGCCCCACATACATTACAAATCGGGGTGAGGCCTGGGATGCGATGAAATCTATTAGTTTGAACCGCCAATGACTCCGTTGCTAGTCTCCGTGTAAAAATACGTACTTTTTGGGGTACATTTGTCTTCCAGATATTATTCCAAATACTGCGATCTCCTTGGGTATTGTGGCTGGACCCAATCACCACAGAACCCCTTTCGTCCATGGCTAACCAGTATGCGCTACGAACACTGAAAATTCCATTTTTTCGGGCTGCCACGCAATATAATCCTCATCATCATAATTTGGTAGTCGGATACTTAAAATATCATTTGCGTCTTCGCGTGTAAATATACGTGTGATGTAATCCTCCTTCCAAGCGTGACTCTCCTGGTCGATGAGGTCTGCTACCCACCGAGTTCGGGAGTTTGTTGGGTTCATGTTTATTTTCATGTTTCCTCTCAGGATCCAATTGTCTCTCCAAATGCGGATACTATTTCCGTTGCAAATGCGCCAAATACAGCCTTTTTTAAGGAGTTCCAAACCATGCATTATGCCCTGCCAACCCGGCGACGCATTATGAATAAACGCCGTGTCTAGAAGATCAGCCCCATGGTAATATTTTGCCTTAAGTACTCTCGCGCACAAGCTGTTAGGATGTGCAATCAGTCGCCAGCCTTGCCTAGCGAGAAGAGCCTGGTTAAAAACTTTAAGATCTTTGAATCTCATACCTCCTTGGTTTTTACGTTTTGTAAGTTTCTCCCAACTCAACCAATGAATACGTCGACGATCTTTAGCATCTCCCCATCAAAAGTCTCTGGTCATGTGCATGAGCTCCTCACAAAGGGTTGCTGCAAACTTGAAAACACTCATTGCAAAAGTGGGGATCGCTTGGGCCACTGATTTAATTAGTGTCTCCTTAGCTCCACTAGAAGAATATTTTTCTGTCCAATCATTCATTCTTTTCCTCGCTTTATCTTTTGTGTGCTTGAATTTCCCTTTTACCATACGTTCTTCTGGAACCGGCAAACCCAGGTATTTCTCCTCAAAAGTCACCGTCACTACATTCAGGATATTTATTATGTCCTGTCCATCTTCTTGTGAGCATTTGTTTCCAAGGAGCAGGGAGCATTTAGATGGACTTATTAGCTGTCCAGTGGCTCTCTCATAGTTGTCCAGGATGTTCTTTACCTTATTGGCCTGATCGCTATTAGCTTTAAAAAATAGCAAGCTGTCATCTGCGAATAAAAGGTGTGAAATACCAGGGCTTTGTCTACAAATTTTCAGCTCCTGTAATTCACCCGTTTCCACCTTACTCTGTATTAGCCGTGAGAGCCCATCAGCGACAAAGAGAAAGAGATAAGGGAGTACAACCTGATATTATTTTAGATAAGATTGAACCATTAATCACAGAGCAGTTAAATGAAATGTTGTGTAGTGAATTTTCCGATGAAGAGATCAGTAATGCACTGTTCCAAATAGGTCCTCTGAAGGCTCCAGGCGCAGATGGGTTCCCTGCGAGATTTTATCAGAGGCATTGGGGTACTCTGAAAAATGAGGTGATCAAGGCAATAAGAGAGTTCTTCAGTTCGGGCGTCATGCCGGAAGGAGTTAATAATACTGTTATAGTGCTAATACCGAAGAAGGAAAACCCGAGCTCCCTAAAAGATTATAGGCCTATCAGCCTATGCAATGTAGTGTACAAAATTGTTTCAAAATGTTTGGTAAATAGATTGAGACCACTGCTCCATGATTTGATAGCCCCAACGCAAAGTGCCTTCATTCCAGGGCGAATGATTACGGACAACGCCCTGATTGCATTTGGATGTATCTATAACATTCAAAAAAGTTCTGACGCAAAAGGAAAATATTGCGCATACAAACTAGACCTCGCAAAGGCCTATGACAGAGTTGACTGGAATTACCTGGAAGGGGCGATGAGAAGATTAGGTTTTGCAGAAAAATGAATACAATGGATCATGACTTGTGTGAAAACAGTAAAATACTCTGTTCGTTTCAACAGGAACATGTTGCAGAGCTTCACTCCTACATGTGGTTTGAGACAGGGAGATCCAATTTCCCCTTATCTCTTTCTCTTTGAATTTCTCTCTTTTTTTTCTTGAATTCTTATGCTTTATATGATTTACCCATAAATTTATGTCATATACAATTTGCTTAACATTCATACTTGGGTGATCAGACGAACGAGTGTGTTGAATAACCTTTTAAGTAGTGCACACACTTATGAATGGCATGAATATTGAAACATCTCAAAGCATCATAAATTCCTAAGAGCATCTACAACCGGATCCCCTGTACCCACCCCAAACACTCAGACAGACTGCCCGATCAATGCCTGGACGGAAAAAAATTCCACCCAACCGGCCTCCTCATAGCCGGCCCAAACAGCCAGACTTACCGCACACTCGATATCTAGCACAAATCTGAGATGGAT
>NC_053026.1:617663208-617714662 GCF_003073215.2 Triticum urartu | reverse complement strand
TTCACAAGAGAACCAAGCACATCAAGAGACGCTTCAATTCCATCCGGGATCTAGTCCAGGTGGGAGACATAGAGATTTGCAAGATACATACGGATCTGAATGTTGCAGACCCGTTGACTAAGCCTCTTCCACGAGCAAAACATGATCAGCACCAAGACTCCATGGGTGTAAGAATCATTACTGTGTAATCTAGATTATTGACTCTAGTGCAAGTGGGAGACTGAAGGAAATATGCCCTAGAGGCAATAATAAAGTTATTATTTATTTCCTTATATCATGATAAATGTTTATTATTCATGCTAGAATTGTATTAACCGGAAACATAATACATGTGTGAATACATAGACAAACAGAGTGTCACTAGTATGCCTCTACTTGACTAGCTCGTTAATCAAAGATGGTTATGTTTCCTAACCATGAACAAAGAGTTGTTATTTGATTAACGAGATCACATCATTAGTTGAATGATCTGATTGACATGACCCATTCCATTAGCTTAGCACCTGATCGTTTAGTATGTTGCTATTGCTTTCTTCATGACTTATACATGTTCCTATGACTATGAGATTATGCAACTCCCGTTTGCCGAAAGAACACTTTGGGTGCTACCAAACGTCACAACGTAACTGGGTGATTATAAAGGAGTACTACATGTGTCTCCAAAGGTAGATGTTGGGTTGGCGTATTTCGAGATTAGGATTTGTCACTCCGATTGTCGGAGAGGTATCTCTGGGCCCTCTCGGTAATGCACATCACATAAGCCTTGCAAGAACTGCAACTAATATGTTAGTTGTGAGATGATGTATTACGGAACGAGTAAAGAGACTTGCCGGTAACGAGATTGAACTAGGTATTGGATACCGACGATCGAATCTCGGGCAAGTAAAATACCAATGACAAAGGGAACAACGTATGTTGTTATGCGGTCTGACCGATAAAGCTCTTTGTAGAATATGTAGGAGCCAATATGGGCATCCAGGTCCCGCTATTGGTTATTGACCAGAGATGTGTCTCAGTCATGTCTACATTGTTCTCGAACCGTAGGGTCCGCACGCTTAACGTTACGATGATAGTTATTATGAGTTTATGCATTTTGATGTACCGAAGTTAGTTCGGAGTCCCGGATGTGATCACGGACATGAAGAGGAGTCTCGAAATGGTCGAGACATAAAGATTGATATATTGGAAGCCTATATTTGGATATCGGAAGTGTTCCGGGTGAAATCGGGATTTTACCGGAGTACCGGGAGGTTACCGGAACCCCCCGGGAGCCATATGGGCCTTAATGGGCTTTAGTGGAAAGGAGAAAGGGGCAGCCCAAGGTCGCCGCGCGCCTCCACCCTCCCCTAGTCCTATTAGGACTAGGAGAGGTGGCCGGCCCCCCTCTCTCCCTCTTTCCCCCTCGGGGAATCCTAGTCCAACTAGGATTGGGGGGGGGGAGTCGGACTCCTCCTGCGCCCTCCTCCTGGCCGGCAGCCCCCTCCCCCTTGGCTCCTTTATATACTGAGGCAGGGGGCACCTCTAGACACACAAGTTGATCATTGAGATCGTTCCTTAGCCGTGTGCGGTGCCCCCTGCCACCATATTCCACCTCGATCATATCATTGTAGTGCTTAGGCGAAGCCCTGCATCGGTAGAACATCAAGATCGTCACCACGCCGTCGTGCTGACGGAACTCCTCCCCGAAGCTTTGCTGGATCGGAGCCCGGGGATCTTCATCGAACTGTACGTGTGCTAAGAACTCGGAGGTGCCGGAGTAACGGTGCTTGGATCGGTCGGATCGGGAAGAAGACGTACGACTACTTCCTCTACGTTGTGTCAATGCTTCCGTTGCGATCTACAAGGGTATTTAGATCATACTCTCCTCTTCGTTGCTATGCATCACCATGATCTTGCGTGTGCGTAGGAAATTTTTTGAAATTACTACGTTCCCCAACAGTACTGGCATCTGATTCGGCTAGGCCACCTTCTCCATTAATTGTTGCCCCAGAAGACCCGCCTATTGTCCATGAAGCAAATCCTCCGGAGACATCCCTTGTCAAAACCACTATTAACTCTTCTGCGGCTGCTCCGTCAAGATCAACCGACCCATCGTCTCCCCGTGTTCAAGATATTCAAATTATTGGGAGCCGCTTTGTTGAGCCAGGGAACCTGACGGTACTGGCACGATGCACAGCTAAGCAAGAAGCTTTGGAGAGGCGGAAGGTTAGTCTTCATGTTGCCAACTATGACCGTCTTAATGCCAGTGATATCTTATCCGGCTATCTCAGTCATGTACACTCCAGTCGTGATTCTGAGATTGAGATGGTCAAGCAGCTTCAATTGAAGTATGAGGTACGTAGTTTCCGGTTTACCAATATTCCTTCAGCCCCCAAGTCTGTAGATTATGAGAGAAATGGAATAACCTGTAGACTTAAAATATAGGCCGAGACCTTTACTTCTGAATCTTTGCCTGATATTAATAGAATAAGACTTCACCCATAGTCCCCAAGGACCGGTTTATTTTGATCATTAATGAATCGGTACTTCAGAATTTAAAACCATCTGTAAAGTACTAAACTTTCCGGTTTATCCTTGATAAACATGCTGAACTGCGTACATTAGCCCCCAAGTGCCAGGTGCTGTTACTTTGTAAAGTACTTGGGACTTGAATCTTGAATTTGGATGCTAGAATTTAAAACCAAGTCTTGACTTATCTGAATATTTCACAGAATGCATTGTCTGAACTAAAATCTCAACTGAATGACGCAAAGACCCGGCTAGCGAGTCAGGAATCAGAAATCAAGTCTTCCACCTCCAAACTGCAAATAAGCCTTTCTGAAACGGAGAAATTGAAGACCAGCTTTGCTGCCAAAGAGAAAACTTGGGAAGATGAGAAAACACTTCTGACCCGGCGAGCTGAGACAGCCGAAACAGCTCTGAAAGAAATATCAACCGAGCTGAATGGATTAAAGGGCCGGGTGTCTCAGATGGTCGCTGCTATCTTTGGTAAACTGCCTTGTTTTGACATTTCGTGTATTTTATGCCAAACCGGAGTATAATCCACCCACTGACTGTTAAATATATGCAGGTCCGCGAAGCAAAAATCTGAGCCAAGACCCATTGATTAAACTGAAGGCCGTATACTCCTTGGTTGAACAATTGTACATTGGTGCACAACGGGCTCTGGCCGCTATCTCTCCTGCAAACCAAGGACCCAACCGGCTTAGCGATGTCCTGAAGAAGCTGTCCATCCTTCCGGCGAGATTCCAAGAAGTAAAACGCTCCTGCGCGCGAGCCGGAGCTTTGACTGCCCTAAGCCGCTCCAAGGCTTGGGTGCCAGACCTAGACCCGACGGACGTGGCAAGAGGTTACCCTACTGTAAAGGAGGACGGGTCTGCATTTGATCAGGATGATTTCATAGCATGTGTACGCGAAGTCCGGCCTCAAGAAACTAGTCTTGGAGAGGACACCAATGTGGACAAGTACCAGCCGGGTTTTGATAGTGAAAATAAGAAGATGGCCACTCCTTCATATAAAGTAGCAGATCTGATCCCACCTGTGAGAGAAGATACCTTTGCTCCGGAGATTGACCCAGTCGGCCTGATTGACGACGAAGCCGAATTTGTCGCCATGAACGGCTTTGATTGGTGAAAATCCAACTTCCAGCAAACAGAAGGTGGTGAACCGGCGAGGGAGGGACATTGATCATCTTCCTAGGCTTATAAAGCCTTGTAATAACCTTAGTTAAAACACTGCATGTTTGCTTATTCCATCGTGCATAAAGTACCTCTTTATGTGAATCTGTGTTTCAGATGTCAATGTATCCGTTGTTTAATGTTTGTCTCTGCAATGGTTGGACTATGTTCCTATGAACACAAGGAAAAGACTAGCAAGGCGGTTTAAAACCAACTAGGCTTAAACACCTAATGTACAACCCATAAATTTACTTCAATAAGAAAAACAAAGATAAATGTAAATAAAGGATAAGGTTTAATACTAACTCTTGAGTTAACGCAGCAGGTAAGCGCGTATAGGTAAAAAGCCATACCTTATCTTTGTTGATGCTTAGATCGCCGGCTTAAATAACCGGGGTGATGAATTGATAATTCAACATGTGTGAAAAGTTAATACTCCTTGAATACTCAATGATCATCATATCTTGGTAGCTCGTACCTTTGTATCTTTGAACCACTGGCTTGAATAACTCAGGTGGCTGTGTTGTCCAATAATTGAGCCGGCGAAGAAAACCAGGCTATCTTATTTGTAATATTGAAACAACAGAAACTTAAACGCAAGCAACAGATAATAAACATAATTTTAACTCTGTATTCAAAAAGTTGGGGGTTTCTGATTCGAATATGATCAGTAAACTAGACCAAAGGTGTTAAGCTAAGGTTCGAATACGACCATATAGCCCCAGTGGCTTTGGCGTTGCGCCGATCAAGAGGGTACCGACAGCTATGTTCTCTTTGGTTCGAATACGACCTATGTTTGAATAGAAAGCCCCCAAGTGACCTTGAGAGGTTTTTAACGACCTTGATTCAAATACGATCCAAGTCGTACTCAAAAGGGGTTAAGATATGATTCAGATACGATCAAGAAGCCCCCAAGTGAGTTTGGCCTTGTGCCGATCAAGAGGGCTACGACAGCCATGTTCTCTTTTGTTCGAATACGACCTATGTTTGAACAGGAAGCCCCCAAGTGACCATATGATTTACAGCTAGATTTGGATACGATCATGAGCTGGATTAGAAAGGCTAAACTTGATTCAAATATGACCATCTCCTTAATAGTCATTTGTGAATAAAAAATAATAAAGATACATAGTCTTTGAAAAGAAAAGAGACCGATGGTCTTAATTTATTGCTTATCATTGTATATACCATGTGAACGTATGTACATGATGAGAGCCGGTAGCTCAGGTGTAGTATGGCCGAAGTTGAGCGATGTTCCACGGCCGGCGGGTCTCTTCCTCCGACTTGCGTG
The DNA here is from genome assembly GCF_003073215.2 of Triticum urartu. Classification (NCBI taxonomy): domain Eukaryota; kingdom Viridiplantae; phylum Streptophyta; class Magnoliopsida; order Poales; family Poaceae; genus Triticum; species Triticum urartu. The sequence continues at coordinate 617,709,694 of NC_053026.1, read as the reverse complement.
AGTCTTTGTGCTCTCGAACATCAATGAGGTAATATGACCCATTGTTTAAGTTCTTACTGACCACAAAGGGCCCTCCCCAAGGTGGGGATAACTTGTGTGCGTCTGACAGATCCTGGACGAGCCAGAGCACCAAGTCGCCTTCTTGAAAAGTTCTGCACTTAACCCGGCGGCTGTGATAACGACACAGGTCCTGTTGATAAATTGCTGACTGCGCCGCCGCTAAGTCTCTTTCTTCGTCTAACAAGTCAAGCGCATCCTATCTGGCTTTTTCATTGTTAGCTTCAACATAAGCCGCCACACGGGGCGAGTCATGACGGATGTTACTACGCAACACTGCTTCTGCTCCATAAACCATGAAGAAGGATGTGTAACCCATAGACCTGTGGGGCGTAGTGTTGATGCTCCATAACACTGAGGGTAACTCCTCTACTCAACAACCCGGCGTTCGCTGTAAAGGAACCATAAGCCGGGGTTTTAGGCCCTTCAGAATTTCCTGATTGACTCTCTCCACTTGACCATTGGATTGAGGATGAGCTACGGAAGAAACATCAAGCCAGATGTGCTCTTGCTGACAAAATTCTTCCATAGCCCCTTGGGATAAATTAGTGCCATTGTCTATGATGATACTGTGTGGAAAACCAAAATGGAAGAATACTTTTTTTCATGAACTGAGTCGCCGTGGCTGCATCACACTTACTCACAGGCTCCGCCTCAACCCACTTGGTGAACTTATCAACAGCCACCAAGAGATGTGTCTTTTTATCTTTAGATCTTTTGAAAGGTCCCACCATGTCAAGCCTCCAGACCGCGAACGGCCATGTGATTGGAATCATCCAGAGCTGTTGAGCCGGCACATGCGCTCGTCGTGCAAATTTCTGATATCCATCACATCTACTGACCAGATCTTCTGCATCAGCGTAAGCCGTCAACCAGTAAAACCCGTGGTGAAACGCCTTGGCCACTAAAGACTTTCACCATGCGTGATGACCACATTCGCCTTCGTGGATCTCACGAAGGATTTCTTGGCCTTCTTCGGGGGAAACACACCGTTGAAATGCTCCGGAAACACTGCGATGAAATAACTCTCCATCCAAAATTGTCATGGACTTAGACCGTCGGGTTATCTGTCAAGCCAGGGTCTTATCCGCCGGCAACTCTCCCCGGGTCATGTAAGCCAAGAACGGCACCGTCCAATCTGGGATGACGTGTAGAGCTGCCACCAACTGCGCCTCCGGGTCAGGAACAGCTAAATCTTATTATGTGGGCAACTTGACAGAGGGGTTATGCAAAACATCTAAAAAAGGTATTGGGAGATACCGGCTTAGTTGAGATCCTAGCCGGCTCAAAGCATCAGCTGCTTCATTTTTCCGATGGTCAATGTGTTCCAACTGATAACCTTTCAAATATCCTGCAACAGCATCGACCTCCTGGCGATAAGCCGCCATGAGAGGGTCCTTGGAATCCCACTTGCCAGATACCTATTGAGCCACTAGATCTGAATCACCAAGACATCTGACCCGGCTCAAGCTCATCTCCTTTGCCACTCAAAAACCATGGAGCAATGCTTCATACTCTGCTGCGTTGTGAGTGCATGGAAACATCAACCGTAACACATAACAAAATTTATCACCTCATGGGGAAGTTAATACAACTCCAGCCCCCGAGCCTTCCAATTGCCTGGACCCATCAAAATGAATAGTCGAATATGTGTTATCCGGCTTTTCTTCTGGCATCTGCATCTCTGTCCAGTCATTGATGAAGTCAACCAGGGCTTGAGATTTAATCGCAGTACGTGGAACATACTTCAGCCCATGAGACCCCAGCTCAATTGCCCACTTGGCAACTCGCCCCGTGGCTTCTCTGTTTTGAATAATGTCTCCTAAAGGAGCATAGCTAACCAGAGTGATTGGATGTCCCTGAAAGTAATGCTTAAGCTTCCGTCTTGCCATGAACATCCCGTAAACAAGCTTCTGCCAATGTGGATATCGTTGCTTAGACTCAATGAGCACTTCACTGACATAATAAACCGGCCGCTGAACCGGACGCTCTCTGCCAGCCTCCTTGCGCTCTACCACCATAGCCACACTAACAACCCGTGAATTGGCAGCCACGTATAACAATAGCGGCTCTTTCTCAATTGGAGCAGCTAGGATCGGCGGCTCAGCTAGCTGTGCCTTGAAACCCTCAAAAGCAGTGTTTGCAGCGTCGCTCCGAACAAAAGCATCTGTTTTCTTCATTAACTGATACAGAGGCATAGCCTTTTCCCCTAAACGGCTTATGAACCGGCTCAAAGCAGCCACACGACCCGCCAGTCGCTGAACATCATTGACGCAGGTTGGTTTAGCCAAAGATGTGATTGCTTTGATTTTCTCCAGATTAGCTTCAATACCTCGGTTAGACACCAGAAAACCCAAGAGCTTACCGGGTGGCACTCCAAAAACACACTTGACCGGGTTAAGCATCATCTTGTAAACCTGAAGATTATCAAAAGTTTCCTTCAGGTCTGTGACCAAGGTTTCCTCTTCCCTGGATTTCACCACTATATCATCTACATAGGCATGAACATTGCGTCCAATTTGGTTGTGAAGACAATTCTGCACACACCGCTGGTAAGTCGCCTGGGCACTCTTAAGCCCAAAAGGCATAGACACGTAGCAGAATTCCCCAAAAGGAGTTATAAAAGCTGTCTTTTCTTGATCCTTGACTGCCATCTTAATCTGATGATAACCGGAGTAAGCATCTAAGAAACTCAACCGTGCACAACCCGCCGTAGCATCAATGAACTTATCAATACGGGGAAGAGCAAAAGGATCAGCCGGACAAGCCTTGTTCAAATCCGTGTAATCCACACACATGCGCCAGGTGCCATTCTTTTTTAGTACAAGCACCAGGTTAGCTAACCACTCTGGGTTAAAAACCTCCACAATGAACCCGGCTGCCAAGAGCCGGGCCACCTCCTCTCCGATGGCCTTGCGCCTTTCTTCATTGAACTGCCGGAGAAACTGTCTGACAGGCTTAAACTTTGGATCGATATTAAGAGTGTGCTCAGCGAGTTCCCTCGGGACACCCGGCATGTCTGAAGGCTTCCATGCAAAGATGGCCCGGTTCTCACGGATGAACTTGATGAGCGCGCTTTTCTATTTCGGATCCAAGTTTGCGCTGATGATAAACTGCTTGGATGAGTCACCAGGTACAAAGTCAACCATCTTAGTGTCATCAGCTGATTTGAATTTTAACTCCGGCTCATGCTCTGTTGTTGGTTTCTTTAATGATGTCATATCCGCCGGGTCAACATGATCCTTGTAGAATTTCAACTCATTTGTTGCACAAACAAATTCAGCATAGGCAGCATCCCCCTCTTCACATTTCAAGGCTATCTTCCGGCTCCCATGGACTGTAATGATGCCCTTGTGACCCGGCATCTTGAGCTGCAAATACACGTAGCACAGCCGAGTCATTAACTTGGCATAAGCCGGCCGCCCAAACAGAGCATGATATGGGCTTTTGATCTTAACCACTTCAAAGGTTAATTTTTCTGCTCTGGATTCATACTCATCCCCAAAGGCTACCTCAAGTGCGATCTTACCAACTGGGTATGCCGACTTACCGGGTACCACACCATGAAAAACAGTGTTGGATTGTTTAAGATTTTTATCCGTCAATCCCATCCGGCAGAACGTCCCATAGTAAAGGATGTTGATGCTGCTTCCTCCATCCATGAGTACCTTAGTAAACATGTGCCCACCAACCTGAGGTGCCACTACCAAAGCCAAGTGACCTGGATTATCAACCCGGGGTGGGTGATCCTCTCTGCTCCACACAATAGGCTGCTCCGACCAACGTAAATAACGTGGGATTGCCGGCTCAATGGCATTAACGGCCCTCTTGTGAAGCTTCTGGTCCCTCTTACATAAACTGGTAGTAAAGACATGATACTGTCCACTACTCAGCTGCTTCGGGTTGCTCTGATAGCCGGATTGCTGTTGCTGCTGATTTCCTTGGCCATGCGGCTGATTATATCCTCCTTGGTGACTAGGGTAACCCTGACCGTGGAAACCTCCTCCGCTTGAACCAGCGCCTAGGCCCTGAAAGCCGCCTCCACCTGAGCCGCCACCTGGGCCGTGACCCCCATCAAATGTGTTTGAATTTTTAAACGCCTTCATGATCGTGCAATCCTTTCACGAGTGGGTGGCTGGTTTCTCCCGGGTGCCGTGTTTTGGACAAGGTTCATTCAACAACTACTCAAGGGTGGGGCCTGACCCGCCCGATCGAGGGGGTTGTCTGCCCTTGCGCCGCTGATTACCGCCCTGCGCATTGGTATTGGCAACAAACACATCAGCCTTACGCTTATTACCTCCTTGATTCGCCGGGTTATGCTGGTGACCCTTGCCATTGCCGTTCTTCTTTCCCTTCGTTGCCTTTTCTTCGTAAGACATCGGGTCTTTGGTGGTATCAGAATCAGCGTACTTGACAAGAGCCGCCATCAACGTTCCCATGTCGTTACAGTCACGTTTAAGCCGCCCTAGCTTCTGCTTCAAAGGTTAAAAACGACAATTTTTCTCCAACATCAAAACTGCTGAGCCGGCATCCATCTTATCAGATGAATGTATTATCTCCTTGACCCGGCGCACCCAATGGGTTGTAGATTCTTCATCCTCTTGCTTGCAATTGGTCAGGTCCACAATCGACATTGGCTGCTTACATGTATCCTTAAAGTTCTGGATGAACCGCGCCTTTAACTCTGCCCATGAGCCGATAGAATTGGGTGGTAATCCTTTCAACCAGGTCCGAGACGTTCCATCCAACATCATGGTAAAATACTTGGCCATTGCAGTATCGCTAACCTCCAACAGCTCCATAGCCATCTCATAACTCTCAATCCAAGCCCCCGGCTGTAGGTCAGCCGTGTAATTAAGCACCTTACGAGGCCCCTTGAAATCCTTGGGCAACTGTTCATTGCGTATGGCTGGGACCAGGCAAGGTACGCCTTCGGTTCTTGTGGCCACACCTGCCTCAACCGAGGCTGCTGGACAAGCCGGAAAGGTTTGGTGAGCCACCCGTTCCACCTCTTGACGAATCCTCTCCTGATCCGCCAAGTTAAGGGCTCCATCCCACACCGGCTCATGCCTATATGGCCGGTTGTGGCGTTGAGCATTACTTGACATCTCTGCGGACTCTATGTGCCTAATGTAACTTGGGCTCCGGCTTGGGCGAGGAGTTGAATGAATCCGGTCTCGGCTATAGGAGTATGCATCCTGGTGGGCCAAAGCTGTCTGAAGCAATTCTCTTACCCTTCGGGTTTCAATTGCTGCTGGCGAGTCGCCTTCCATCGAGAGAGCCGCCAAACTAGCGGACGCTGCGATGAGGTTTTCCATAGGATTAGAGAAGTGACCCGGAGGTGTTGTCACATAACGAGGAGGAGCTGGATTTATGCGAGGTGGCTCTATGGTGCGTGGCTGAACTGGTGCACCGGGCGTTGTGACCCGGTTTGCCTCTGGCGGGTTGCTTCCCCCAGCTCCGGGTGTATGGAACAGGTTCCTCGGATCCAGCATTAGAGGCAGACGCGACTGATTTTTCTGATGCCTCCTTCTGATGACCTCGTTTGATGCATTAATATCCACCGAGAGCCGGAAGGTTTCTGCTTGAAGCTGCTGAGCACGAGCATCCAAAGCTGCTCGTTCTGCTGCCATCCGGGTTTCCTCCGTGGCTAGATTTTCCTTAGCCTGCACCATCTCCTCCCGCACGCGTGCCACTTCTGCGTCATGCTGGGCTTTATCCGCCGGTTCTACCGCAGTGGTTAACAGAGTCGTCAGTCTATCCATGAGGTCCATTAGAACCTGAGCCGGGGGTCGCGCAGGGTCTCCTGACCCGGTAGCTGCCGACCCGATGGCTGCCGCTGTCGCTGTGGTGGAGTTTTGCCCGGGCTGTGTCCCTGCCATGAAGACTTCGGCCTAATTCGGCGGCTCAAGGGGGTCCGGAATACTGCTGCCATCGGAACAACCCCCGAGCATGCCGTCTTGCAGTTGGTACAACGAGTCCGTCTGACCTGTTGATGATGCATTATCAGAGCAGATGGTCGTCTCCCCGCCTTCCATTGATCCTTCGGAGTATTCACTGCCATGGATGCAGCCTACGAAAGCATGCTTCACAACAGATTGAGCACGGGCAGACCCGGCGCGCTGAGCCGTTTCGATGAGATCGGTGTGGACGTCCGGCTCAGGGCCTGTCTCGCCGATCTGGCCGATGAAGACGTGAATTCCGCAGAAGGGGACCCGGTACCCGTACTCGATCGAGCCGGCCTCGGGGCCCCAGCCTTCTTCGTCGATGTAAAGCTTGCCGCGACGACTCTTGGTCATCCGGCCCATAGCGTATCCCTTGAGCCCTTCGAGGATGCCCTTTAAAAACTCAAATCCACCATGCGCTGGCCCCACGATGGGCGCCAACTGTCGTGGAATTGTCACGGCAGATATCCTAGAGCAAGGACTTAGTCGTAGGGCCATCGCACTAGGAAGCTTAAAGGGGTTAATCGGGACAAAGGACACGAGAGAGTTTTTATACTAGTTCGGCCCCTTACGATGAAGGTAAAAGCCTACGTCTAGTTGGGATTGGTATTGCTGAGGTTTCAATCTCCAAGAGGCTCAACTCGTCGGCTTGGTTATCGACTAGGTTGTTTCTTGCCCTAAACCGCCACCGGGTCATCCCCTTATATACACGGGTTGACGCCTGGTGGCCTACAGAGTCCCGGCCGGCTCATAATCGTGTCCGGCTCGGTGACCTTCTTTACATGCCTTTCTGTACAAGTATTTCCTTACATACGGCGGTTTATTGTATCAGGCCTTAAACCAGCCCCAGGCCTTTGGGCCTTCTATAAGACTTAATAAACTACAATCTTTGAATGTTTACTGGGCTTCTTGTGTAACCCGCCATTGAAGCTGACCCGGCCCCTCCTGGGCGGGTCTCAACTGATAGTAATATCCCCGACACATTGCCTCTTATTGCTTTCAATTTTTTTTCTCATGTCAACATAGAACAATAGAAGTGTTGTGTTTATTTTGTAATTTTTCGGGGTTCGTTTGGACATTGCTATGCATTAAGTGAGTTTTCAATGTATTTATATGCATAATTCAAATTTGAACTACATACACAGTGAACTCCTTTCAATTCTATTTTTTTAAACACACAGTACAAGCGTAGCAACTCACTTACCCAATCCTTCCGATTCAGCAGGTGTGCAATTGCCATCTGGTTAAAAGGAAATATACTATTGTTGTCACACCCTAGCTAGTTCAAGCATTAGACTGTGCATCATGTTTAAATTTCTCTTAAATTTGAAATGGGGAAAGCAGAAACCCCCAACACCCCCCTGGAAACAACTAGGGTTACTAAAATTATTTTCAATGAACCTGAAATGCCCTTCTAAAAGGTTCACCCTCTTTGTCTTAGGTTAGAACCTCTGGCAAAAATTGGTGCACAATTTTCTAGGTCAACAGAAGGTCATTGAATTAAATCATAAGTATTTGAATTTGGGCATTTAAATGCTATAAAATAATTTAAATGCTCAAATAATTCTGGGAATAAATGTTCCTGTTGGAAATAATCTAAACAGAGGCCACATTTATTTTCAGGATTTTTGGAAACGTTTTAGTATTTTTAATAAACCTAAACGGTTGCAGTTAAATAGAAAACAGAAACAAAATCAAAAAAAGAGAGAGAAGGAAGCCCAACTGGGCCTTACCTGTGCTGGCCCAGCCACCTGGCCCGGCCCAGCTGACTGGCCTCGCCAGTCGTCGTCCTCCTCGCGCCAGAAGGCAGGGGCGCGTGCTTGGCCACGCACCGGCCATGCGCCGACCACCTCCTGCCTCCCTGCATGACTCCCCGTGACCCTGAGGACGCCACGCGATCCCCCGACTCTCTCTCGCTCTCTCTCGTCCCCATCCTCTCCCCTCGCTCCCTCATCCTCTCCCGCGATGGCCGAGCGCGTACCTCGCCGCCGATCGCCGTAGTCGCCGCCAGAGACATCCCCTCGCCCCTCCGACGAGCCCAATAGCTCCGCCTCGTCGCCCTGGACCTCTTCACCGGCCCACGCGACCCCAAACGCCGCCGAACGCCCTCTACGCCCTCGTCTTCAACCTCCGGTAGCCGAGCCATCTCGGTCGATTCGCCGTCGCCAGGACCCCCCCGAGCTCGCTGACCCCCTCTCCGCCCCCGCTGTGAGCTCCTTTTCTTTTTCCCCTAGCTCCCGTGCTCGTTTGGCCCCTGTAGCTCCATCTTCCACCACGGCCGAAGCTCGCCTGCGCCGTGCCTCGTCGCCGCCATGGCCAGAGCCACAGTGGCTTGAAGTCGGGCACACCACCGTGCTCCACACCTCACCAGGAGCATGTAGCACACACCAGCGCCTCCTCTAGCGCCCTGCGTCGCCTAACCCGCCGTTGGCCGAACTCCGGCCGCCGCTGTCGTGCTCACCGGCGTCGTTTCCGGCGTCCCCGTGTCCAACAACTTGCACCACTGGATGCAGCAGCTCCCCAGCTACGCGTAGCACTTCTCCGCCGTCGATTTGGTCACGGAGGACCAAATCCTGAAGCCCTCCGCCGTCTCGGGCCTCGCCGGCGTCGAGTCGCCGGCGAGTTGACCCAGTTTGACCCCTAGGTGGGCCCAGGTAGACCCCCCTGAGTCTATGACAGGTGGGGCCGGTCTGCTAACTAATTTAGGATTAGTTTTAGTTAATTTTAATTAAATCAGTCACTGACATGTGGGCCCAGGCCCCACTGACAGCTAATTAGTGTTAATCTAATCCTGCTAATTAACTAAGAGGCTGACAGAAGGGGCCCACCAGTCAGGTTTGACCTGGGCTGGCGCCTTTGACCTGCTGAGGTCAGCATGATGCAATGCTGATGCAGTAATGCATTTTCTGGATTTATTTTTATTCAGGAAATTCCAGAAAATGTTTAAAACTTCTAAAAATCATAGAAATTCAACCGTAACTCGAAATGAAATAATTTTATATATGAAAAATATCAGAAAAATTCAATCTATCCATCTGTATGGTTTCATGCCTGACAAAACAAGTTTACCTTGCTGTTTAAGCAGAATAAGGAAATTGCACTTTAAGGCCATGTTAATGAGCTATTATTTCAATCTTTGATTCAATGAGTTTATTCCTTTTTTGTTATAGCTTGCATTAGCCAAGAAACATTCATATTCCATGTCATAGCATGCATCATAATTGTTGCATATCGTCATGTGTTGATTGTGTTTCTGATGTGTTCTTCGTGGATAGTTCTGCCTCCGAGGATATTCACGAGTATCCAGCTGAAGGGCAGTATCCCCACTTACCACTCCATCAGGCAAGCAACCATTGATCATTCCGATACAAACCCCATGGTTCTCGCTTCTGCTCTTGTTACTGCATTAGACAACGCGATTCAAACTGCTGTGTGCTACGGTAGTTGAACCCTTATCCTCTGCATGACCTGTCGTTGCCACAGTAACTAGATGAAACCACTAGCATGTGTTAGGGAGTTATTGAGCCATGTAATGATCCTACTTGCTATGCTTTGCTATGCTTAGAGTTGTGTCAGGTCTGGTTCATCTGGGTGATGGGCTAGAGTGAATGCTTATGTCGGTATGTGAGGGATGTGTTGAACATGTTTTGGTAAAGGTATCGATGAGAGGCCATGTAGGAGTACATTGGTGGGTTGTTTCATGAGGCCGTCCATAAGAACTGAGATCTGTATGCGTGATTTAAGATTCAGATACTACCACACATTGGGCCCGAAACCAATGGACCCTCTCGGCTTCTTAAATCACCTAGTACTCTGTCCAGGAGTTGCAAATAGTTTCTGGTGTTTGTAGGTTATGTGTTGGCGGCCGTGCGTAGTGCTGACCCTAGGGGTGGGCTATGTTGCGGTAGATACACCGTGGCCGGGTATGCCGGGCGCCCGTTTGGTGTCTCGGGACCCTGTTCACATCGTTCGGGCCGTATGTGGAAACCTCGGCCGGACTCCCTGCGATGAACCTGGATAGGCGATAAACCTGGACTTAGAGACTTAAGTGTTTAGGTAGGCCGTGGCCGACACCCTCGCTGGGCTTCCGCCTTGAAGGTTGCCGAAGTACATGTCGTGTAAACGCGGTAAGTGGTGAAAGCGTTGTATGAAGAAGTACACCCCTGCAGGTATAAAACTATTCGAATAGCCGCGTCCGCCGGTAAAGGACTACTTTGGTTGCCTATACAGTCATAGACAAGTTAATGGATACTACTAAAAGACTCAAGATAAGTGTGAGTACAAGGATGGGCCCTCTCGTAGGATGACGAGGGAGGATCCCCGGTGGAGTTATTGTGTTGTTGAGTAGTTGACTCGTGTGCGAAAACTATTTTACTGGTGAAGTCCGTAGGATAGCTTAGCCAAGAGTCAAAGCTGGCTTGCCTGCATTAACCCACCACCTTCTTGAGATAAGCATTGTATAGTAGGTTCTGATGTAAGACTTGCTGAGTACCTTTTGTACTCATGTTTGCTTAATTACTGTTTCAGACGACAACACCGCCCCTCCGATGGGTTCTACGTTAGACCTTTGACGTCGACGAGTGACTAGCCACCCAGGTGGTGATCCTGGCCATGGAGGGCCCTATATAGATAGGCAGGCTTCAAGAAGCCTTTTTTTTTCTACAGTCTGTACTCAGACTAGTTGCTTCCGCATGTGCTTGTATGTTTGTATGACCTGAGTGTCGGGTCATGTGACCCCTATCTGTATGAACATTATGTATGCTCTCTTGGAGCCTTTAAATAAAGTACTTGAGTTGTAGAGTTTTGTTGTGATGCATGTTGTATGTACTCATATCGGGCATATTGTGTGTATGATTGAAATGCTTGGTATGAGTGTTATCCGACAATCTAGTTGTTTATCTTGACAGCCTTTCATATGGGGAAATGTAGTCTAGTGTTCCTCGAGCCATAGTTAGTCCGCTACAGCCCGGTTCACCGGAATCCTGCTAGCCCAGCATTACTGCTCAGGACGCTGACTGGCCGGCATGTGATTCACTTCGTTCCTATGTTCTGTCCTTCGGGGAAATGTCACGCGGTGACTTCCGGAGTCCTTCCTAGCCTGCTACGGCCCGGGTTCCCCGAAGTCCTGTTAGGCCAGTGCTACAGCCCGGATTCACTCGCTGATGACCGACATGCTCGATGTGATTCATGTATGCCTTGTCTCCATAGGTCTGTGCCGCTTTGGGTTCACGACTAGCCATGTCGGGCCCGGGTTCTCTGTCATATGGATGCTAGTGACAGTATCATAAACGTGAGCCAAAAGGCGCAAACGGTCCTGGGGCCATGGTAAGGCACACCCGTTGGATTACCGTGCGTGAGTCGCAAAGTGATATGAGATGTTACCAGCTAGATCGATGTGGCTTGGAATCGGGGTCCTGACAATTGTACCCAATATTTTGGAATTTACCTTAGAAACAAATACACCTAATGATCATGTTTTTTTTGGCGGGGACCTAATGAACATGTTACAGCATGTGCATGTGTAACATATGCTCAGCGAGCTCCGCGTGCCATATGTGTCCAATGGGTGACTAGGCTTGATGTGACAGTAGGTAGGGATCACATTCCGTAGAAAACTAGGACACGTATCACTTAAACTGCTTTAGGTCGCATCAAGGACCGAAGCTCTGGTTTCAACATTACTAGATCTAACTTTCATTGGTGCAGGTCCTATTAAGCCCTGTAAGGCCAACTGTGTGTGATGAAGACATCGCACACACATTTGAAATATGAACTGTGTGCAAATATAGGGACCATGTGCGATCTCTGACCCATCATGCACGATTGACTTTGTCCAACTGTGTGAGATACATTACATATTGTTGTATTGGCCGAAGTGTGTGCTATATATGACTTGACAACATCCCACGTGTTTCGGGGGAACACATTGTGTTTGAATTTTAGCACACGGTTCATGGAATTTAATCCAGTGTGATGATTGAGCACATTACTGATATTTTAGTTCGGCGCATCGTGTGCGATACATGCACACACCTGGCTTGCATAAGGCTGATTGTAATGGGGAGTATCATATACTAGTATCATGCATATGATACTAGTGTGTGATACTACCTTTCTAATGCATAGTATCATATATTAGTATCATGTAGTACTTTATTTATTGCTATGCATGACACAAAGTAGCATAGCATTTATTATGATACAGTATCATGGTATGATACTACATACTCTCTTTCTTCATTTAATACTATGCCACCTCATCAAAATTGCCTAGTTGGCATGCATGATACTAGCTATGATACTACCATTACGATCAGCCTAACTGCATGCTACGATTTGTAGCATCATCGATGGTTCCTAATAATCACTTATGTGCAAAGTTGTTTACAAGATAAATTTAAACATAATATACTTCAACAGCGAAAGTAATTAATTTATAAGATCAAATATCGGAGTAATATTTATGTAGGTGAAATGTGAAAGTTTAAAACTAAATTATCTAACAATATATAGCTAGCTAGACTTCTTTGTGCTTCGGCACCGACGAAAAACACGTGGGTGGCATCCATGTGGCCATGTGGCTGACAAACCCCTCCGCCGTTTTGATCGACTCGTGCCCACTTCGCGGCCCGCAGCATCCTCAAATATGGCTACAAAATGGCATGCGGCGGTGACTCAGGCCTCAGCCTCTACATGTTTGGTGTTACTGTGTGTGGTGTCGACTAATTCCACGCGCTTGTCTGCCCGCTCTTCTGTGCAGGGATCGTGCAACTTCCTATATTTCCTCAAGGCCGTCGGCCGGGGATGGAAGGTGATCAACCTCCAACTCAAACCCAAAGACCAAGGGGTCAGGCATAGGCTACTGGGTGACAAGAGTGGGCTACGCGTGCTCTTGCAAGACGGGTCCGGGTGCAGGATACGGGGCATTGGAGGCAGGCGGCTCATGCTCCGGCACGATGGGGCTGGGTGCAGGTTGCTGGCCGACGTGGTGGGTGGCATGTCCCTGTTTCTAAAAATATGTAACTATACCTCATCTCTAAGACAAGATAGGGAAAACCATCTCTTTAATCTATTTATGACTCTTCCAACATGGTAATACTAGATGATATCCTGCACATTGCTGCGGGGATTAGTGGCACGATTTTTTGAAAAAAATTTAACTGGAAATTTAAATAGATATAATATGTTACATTTGATTATTATATATATAGCTATAAATTGAGAAACAGTACAATGAGGCGACCTGCAAGCCTTGTTGGCCATCCGATTGCATAGATCGCACGCCGTTGGAGCGTTTCCTTCGTTTCTTGGGACACTGCTCCACGAAACTATGTACGTTTGCGGTGGTACATCGGTCCTGTGGACTGTCAGCTTCGTTGGCCTGTTTATATGGTCCGCTCCTCCACGCGCATCGTTTTCCCTCTATCTTTCCTCTATCCGTCGACCACCGCCCCGGCTGCGCTCAGCCGCCGCGAAAACAAAATCAGAAAATAAAATTCATCGGTGACCGGTGGGGAGTGAAGACGGATCCTCCTGAGCAAGATTGTGTGGCGGACCGATGAGTTCGGGATGCTGCACGTCGTTGTTTTCTTGGGCGCCCCGTGTCGGGACCCCGATTCAAATCACATCGATCTAGACTGTAACACCTCATATCACTTTGCGGCCTCACGCATGGTATCACACGGGTGTCGCCTTACCCTGGCCCGGGACCGTTTGCGTCTTTTGGCTCGCGTATATGATTGTGTCACTAGCATCCATATGACAGAGAACCCGGGCCGACATGGCTAGTCGTGAACCAAAGCGGCACTAACCTATGGAACACGCATACATGATTCCACATCGAGCGTGTCGGTCAGCACCGTGTGAATCCGGGCTGTAGCACTTGGCTAACAGGACTCCGGGAACCCGGGCTGTAGCAGGCTAGGCAGGACTCCGGTTTTTCACCGCGTGACATTTTCCTCGAAGGGACAGACACAGGAACGAAGTGAAACACATGCCGGCCAGTCAAGTGTCCTGAGCAGTAGTGCTGGGCTTGTTGGAAATATGCCCTAGAGGCAATAATAAATTAGTTATTATTATATTTCCTTGTTCATGATAATCGTTTATTATCCATGCTATAATTGTATTGATAGGAAACTCAGATACATGTGTGGATACATAGACAACACCATGTCCCTAGTAAGCCTCTAGTTCACTAGCTCGTTGATCAATAGATGGTTACGGTTTCCTGACCATGGACATTGGATGTCGTTGATAACGGGATCACATCATTAGGAGAATGATGTGATGGACAAGACCCAATCCTAAGCCTAGCACAAAGATCGTTTAGTTCGTTCGCTAAAGCTTTTCTAATGTCAAGTATCATTTCCTTAGACCATGAGATTGTGCAACTCCGGATACCGTAGGAGTGCTTTGGGTGTGCCAAACGTCACAACGTAACTGGGTGGCTATAAAGGTACACTACAGGTATCTCCGAAAGTGTCTGTTGGGTTGGCACGAATCGAGACTGGGATTTGTCACTCCGTGTAAACGGAGAGGTATCTCTGGGCCCACTCGGCAGGACATCATCATAATGTGCACAATGTGATCAAGGAGTTGATCACGGGATGATGTGTTACAAACGAGTAAAGAGACTTGCCGGTAACGAGATTGAACAAGGTATCGGGATACCGACGATCGAATCTCGGGCAAGTATCGTACCGCTAGACAAAGGGAATTGTATACGGGATTGATTAAGTCCTTGACATCGTGGTTCATCCGATGAGATCATCGTGGAACATGTGGGAGTCAACATGGGTATCCAGATCCCGCTGTTGGTTATTGACCGGAGAACGTCTCGGTCATGTCTGCATGTCTCCCGAACCCGTAGGGTCTACACACTTAAGGTTCGGTGACGCTAGGGTTATAGAGATATTAGTATGCGGTAACCCGAAATTTGTTCCGAGTCCGGATGAGATCCCTGGACGTCACGAGGAGTTCCAGAATGGTCCGGAGGTAAAGATTATATATAGGAAGTGCTATTTCGGCCATCGGGACAAGTTTCGGGGTCACCGGTATTGTACCGGGAACCGGAAGGGTCCTGGGGGTCCACCGGGTGGGTCCACCTGCCCCGGGGGGCCACATGGGCTGTAGGGGGTGTGCCTTGGCCTATATGGGCCAAGGGCACCGGCCCCAAGAGGCCCATGCGCCAAGAGAGAAAAAAAGGGGAGAGTCCTAAAAGGGGAAGGCACCTCCGAGGTGCCTTGGGGAGGATGGACTCCTCCCCCCCCCTTGGCCGCACCCTTCCTTGGAGGAAGGGGCAAGGGATGCACCTCCCCCCTCTCCCTTGGCCCTATATATAGTGGGGAAAAGGAGGAGCAACCATACCTAAGGCCTGGTGCCTCCCTCTCCCTCCCGTGACACATCTCCCTCCTCACGCAGCGCTTAGCGAAGCCCTGTTGGAATCCCGCTACTTCCACCATGCCGTCGTGCTGCTGGATCTCCATCAACCTCTCCCTCCTCCTTGCTGGATCCAGGCGTGGGAGACGTCTCCGTTCCGTACGTGTGTTGAACGTGGAGGTGCCGTCCGTTCGGCGCTAGGATCATCGGTGATTTGATCACGACGAGTACGACTCCATCACCCCGTTCACTTGAATGCTTCCGCTTAGCGATCTACAAGGGTATGTAGATGCAACTCTCCTCCCTCGTTGCTGGACTCCTAGATAGATCTTGGTGACACGTAGGAAAATTTTGAATTATTGCTACGTCCCCAACAGTGTATCAGAGCTAAGGTCTATGCGTAGTTTCTATGCCGAGTAGAACACAAAGTAGTTGTGGCGTGATTTTTGTTCAATATGCTTGCGTTTACTAGTCTTATCTTGATTCGGCGGCATTCATGGATGAAGCGGCCTGGACAACCTTACACGTACTCTTACGTGAGACCGGTTCCACGACAAACATGCACTAGTTGCATAAGGTGGCTGGCGGGTGTCTGTCTCTCCACTTTAGTCGGATCGGATTCGATGAAACAGGGTCCTTATGAAGGGTAAATAGCAATTGGCATATCACGTTGTGGTCTTTGCGTAGGTAAGAAACGTTCTTGCTAGAAACCCATAGCAGCCACGTAAAACATGCAAACAACAATTAGAGGACGTCTAACTTGTTTTTGCAGGGTATGCTATGTGATGTGATATGGCCAAAAGGATGTGATGAATGATATATGTGATGTATGAGATTGATCATGTTCTTGTAATAGGAATCACGACTTGCATGTCGATGAGTATGACAACCGGCAGGAGCCATAGGAGTTGTCTTAATTTATTTATGACCTGCGTGTCAACATAAACGTCATGTAATTACTTTACTTTATTGCTAACCGTTAGCTGTAGTAGTAGAAGTAATAGATGACGTGACAACTTCATGGAGACACGATGATGGAGATCATGATGATGGAGATCATGGTGTCATGCCGGTGACGATGATGATCATGGAGCCCCAAGATGGAGATCAAAGGAGCTATATGATATTGGCCATATCATGTCACTATTATTTGATTGCATGTGATGTTTATCATGT
The DNA here is from genome assembly GCF_003073215.2 of Triticum urartu. NCBI lineage: Eukaryota > Viridiplantae > Streptophyta > Magnoliopsida > Poales > Poaceae > Triticum > Triticum urartu. Next base: position 617,693,138 of record NC_053026.1, on the reverse strand, counting down.
TTATACATCTTATTTGCTCAGAACGACGGTAGTAAATAAGATGATCCCTCATTAAAATTTCAAGAAGTGTTCTCCCTTAACTGTGCACCGTTGCTACAGTTCGTCGTTTCGAAGCACGCCGTGATGATCGGGTGTGATAGATCCTTACGTTCACATACAACGGGTGTTGACGAGCCTAGCATGTACAGACATGGCCTCGGAACACATGCAAACACTTAGGTTGACTTGACGAGCCTAGCATGTATAGACATGGCCTCGGAACACAGAAGACCGAAAGGTCGAGCATGAGTCGTATGGTAGATACGATCAACATGAAGATGTTCACCGACGTTGACTAGTCCGTCTCACGTGATGATCGGACACGGCCTAGTTGACTCGGATCATGTAATCACTTAGATGACTAGAGGGATGTCTATCTGAGTGGGAGTTCATAAGATGAACTTAATTATCCTGAACATAGTCACAAGGTCTTCGCAAATTATGTCGTAGCTCGCGCTTTAGTTCTACTGTTTAGATATGTTCCTAGAGAAAATTTAGTTGAAAGTTGATAGTAGCAATTATGCGGACTAGGTCCGTAAACTGAGGTTTGTCCTCATTGCTTCATAGAAGGCTTATGTCCTTAATGCACCGCTCAGTGTGCTGAACCTTGAACGTCGTCTGTGGATGTTGCGAACATCTGACATACACGTTTTGATAACTACGTGATAGTTTGGTTAAACGGTTTAGAGTTGAGGCACCGAAGACGTTTTTGAAACATCGCGAAACATATGAGATGTTTCGAGGGCTGAAATTGGGATTTCAGGCTCGTGCCCACGTCAAGAGGTATAAGACCTCCGACGATTTTCTTAGCCTGCAAACTAAGGGAGAAAAGCTCAATTGTTGAGCTTGTGCTCAGATTGTCTGAGTACAATAATCATTTGAATCGAGTGGGAGTTGATCTTCCAGATGAAATAGTGATGATTCTCCGAAGTCATTACCACCAAGCTGTTTGAGCTTCGTGATGAACTATAATATATCAGGGACATATATGATGATCCTTGAGATATTCGCGATGTTTGACACCGCAAAAGTAGAAATCAAGAAGGAGCATCAATTGTTGATGGTTGGTGAAACCACTAGTTTCAAGAAGGGTAAGGGCAAGAAGGGATACTTCATGAAACGGTAATTCAGCTGCTGCTCTAGTGAAGAAACCCAAGGTTGAACCCAAACCCGAGACGAAGTGCTTCTGTAATAAGGGGAATAGCCACTGGAGCAGAATTACCCTAGATACTTGGTAGATTAGAAGGCTGGCAAGGTCGATAAAAGTATATTGGATATACATTGTGTTGATGTGTACTTTACTAGTACTCCTAGTAGCACCAGGGTATTAGATACCGGTTCGGTTGCTAAGTGTTAGTAACTCGAAATAAAAGCTACGGAATAAACGGAGACTAGCTAAAGGTGAGCTGACGATATGTGTTGGAAGTGTTTCCAAGGTTGACATGATCAAGCATCGCACGCTCCCTCTACCATCGAGATTGGTATTAAAACCTAAATAAATGTTATTTGGTGTTTGCGTTGAGCATAGACATGATTGGATTATGTCTATCGCAATACGGTTATTCATTTAAGGAGAATAATGGTTACTCTGTTTATTTGAATAATACCTTCAAATGGTCTTACACCTAAAATGAATGGTTTATTGAATCTTGATCGTAGTGATACACATGTTCATGCCAAAAGATAGTAATGATAGTACCACCTACTTGTGGCACTGCCACATAAGTCATATCGGTATAAAACACATGAAGAAGCTCCATGTTGATGGATCTTTGGGCTCACTCGTTTTGAAAAGTTTGAGACATGCGAACCATGTTTGTTGGTAGATATGCATGAAGAAACTCTATACAGATGGATCATTTGGACTCACTTGATTTTGAATCACTTGAGACATGCAAATCATACCACATGGGCAAGATGACTGAAAGCCTCGGTTTCAGTAAAATGGAACTAGAAAGCAACTTGTTGGAAGTAATACATTTTGATGTGTGCAGTCCAATGAGTGCTGAGGCATGTAGTGGATATCGTTATGTTCTTACTTCACAGATGATTTGAGTAGATGTTGAGTATATTTACTTGATGAATCACGAGTCTGAATTATTGAAAGGTTCAAGTAATTTCAGGGTGAAGTTGAAAGATCATCGTGACAAGAGGATAAAAGATCTATGATATGATCATAGAGATGAATATCTGAATTATGAGTTTGGCACAAAATTAAGACATTGTGGAAATTGTTTCACAACTGATACAGCCTGGAACACCATAGTGTGATGGTGTGTCCGAACATCATAACTGCACCCTATTGGATATGATGCATACCATGATGTCTCTTATCGAATTACCACGATAGTTTATGGGTTAGGCATTAGAGACAACCACATTCACTTTAAATAGGGCACCACGTAATTCCGATGAGATGACATCGTATGGTTTAGAGAAACCTAAGCTGTCATTTCTTAAAAGTTTGGGGCTACGACGCTTATGTGAAAAAGTTTCAGGCTGATAAGCTCGAACCCAAAGCGGATAAATGCATCTTCATAGGACACCCAAAACAGTTGGGTATACCTCCTGTCTCAGATCCGAAAGCAATAAGGGATTGTTTCTAGAATCGGGTCCTTTCTCGAGGAAAAGTTTCTCTCGAAGGAATTGAGTGGGAGGATGGTGGAGACTTGATGAGGTTATTGAACCGTCACTTCAACCAGTGTATAGCAGGGCACAAAGAGTTGTTCCTGTGGCACCTACACCAATTGAAGTGGAAGCTTATGATATTGATCATGAAACTTCAGATCAAGTCACTACCAAACCTCGTAGGATGACAAGGATGCGTACTACTTCAGAGTGGTACGTAATCTTGTCTTGGAAGTCATGTTGCTAGACAACAATGAACCTACGAGCTATGGAGAAGCGATGGTGGGCCTGGATTCCGATAAATGGCTCAAGGCCATAAAATCCGAGAGAGGATCCATGTATGAAAACAAAGTGTAGACTTTGGAAGAACTACTTGATGGTCGTAAGGTTGTTGAGTACAGATGGATTTTAAAAGGAAGACAGACAATGATGGTATGTGTCACCATTAAGAAAGCTCGACTTGTCGTTAAGATGTTCTCCGACAAGTTCAAGGAGTTGACTACGATGAGACTTTCTCACTCGTAGCGATGCTAAGAGTCTGTTGGAATTATATTAGCAGTCACTGCATTATTTATGAAATCTGCAGATAGGATGTCAAAAAAAAACATTGTTTCCTCGACGATTTTCTTGAGGAAAGGTTGTATGTGATACAACCGGAAGGTTTTGTCAATCTTGAAAGATGCTAATAAGTATGCAAAGCTCCAGCAATCCTTCTAAGGACTAGAGTAAGCATCTCGGAGTTGGAATGTATGCTTTGATGAGATGATCAAAGATTTTGGGTTTATACAAAGTTTATGAGAAACTTGTATTTCCAAAGAAGTGAGTGGGAGCACTATGGAATTTCTGATGAGTATATGTTGTTGACATATTGTTGATCAGAAATGACGTAGAATTTCTGGAAAGCATATAGGGTTATTTGGAAAGTGTTTTTCAAAGGAAAGCCTGGATTAAGCTACTTGAATCATTGAGCATCAAGATCTATAAGGATAGATCAAAACACTTAATGGTACTTTCAAATGAGCACATACCTTGACATAATCTTGAAGGTGTTCAAGATGGATCAGTCAAAGAAGGAGTTCTTGCCTGAGTTGTAAGGTATGAAGTTAAGACTTAAAGCTCGACCACGGCAGAAGAAAGAGGAAGGACGAAGGTCGTCCCCTATGCTTAAGACATAGGCTCTACAGTATGCTATGCTGTGTACCGCACCTGAAGTGTGCCTTGCCATGAGTCAGTCAAGGGGTACAAGAGTGATCCAAGAATGGATCACAACACAGGAGTCAAAGTTATCCTTAGTAACTAGTGGACTAAGGAATTTTCTCGATTATGGAGGTGGTAAAAGAGTTCGTCGTAAAGGGTTACGTCGATGCAAGCTTAACACCTATCCGGATAGCTCTGAGTAGAGATGCCGGATACGTATAATGGAGCAACAATTTAGAATAGCTCCAAGTAGAATAGTTATTTGGATTAGCTCCAAATAGAACGTGGTAGCTACATCTAGTAGATGACATGGAGATTTGTAAAGCACACACGGATCTGAAAGGTTCAGACCCGTTGACTAAAACCTCTCTCACAAGCAACATGATCAAACCCAGAACTCATTGAGTGTTAATCACATAGTGATGTGGACTAGATTATTGACTCTAGTAAACTCTTTGGATGTTGGTTACATGGCGATGTGACCTGTGAGTGTTAATCACATGGCATTGTGAACTAGATTATTGACTCTAGTGCAAGTGGGAGACTGTTGGAAATATGCCCTAGAGGCAATAATAAATTAGTTATTATTATATTTCCTTGTTCATGATAATCGTTTATTATCCATGCTATAATTGTATTGATAGGAAACTCAGATACATGTGTGGATACATAGGCAACACCATGTCCCTAGTAAGCCTCTAGTTGACTAGCTCGTTGATCAATAGATGGTTACGGTTTCCTGACCATGGACATTGGATGTCGTTGATAACGGGATCACATCATTAGGAGAATGATGTGATGGACAAGACCCAATCCTAAGCTTAGCTCAAAGATCGTGTAGTTCGTATGCTAAAGGTTTTCTAATGTCAAGTATCATTTCCTTAGACCATGAGATTGTGCAACTCCCGGATACCGTAGGAATGCTTTGGGTGTACCAAACGTCACAACGTAACTGGGTGACTATAAAGGTGCACTACAGGTATCTCCGAAAGTGTCTGTTGGGTTGGCACGAATCGAGACTGGGATTTGTCACTCCGTGTAAACGGAGAGGTATCTCTGGGCCCACTCGGTAGGACATCATCATAATCTGCACAGTGTGATCAAGGAGTTCATCACGAGATGATGTGTTACGGAATGAGTAAAGAGACTTGCCGGTAACGAGATTAAACAAGGTATAGGGATACCGACGATCGAATCTCGGCCAAGTACAATACCGCTAGACAAAGGGAATTGTATACGGGATTGATTAAGTCCTTGACATCGTGGTTCATCCGGTGAGATCATCGTGGAACATGTGGGAGCCAACATGGGTATCCAGATCCCGCTGTTGGTTATTGACCGGAGAACGTCTCGGTCATGTCTGCATGTCTCCCGAACCCGTAGGGTCTACACACTTAAGGTTCGGTGATGCTAGGGTTATAGAGATATTAGTATGCGGTAACCCGAAAGTTGTTCCGAGTCCCGGATGAGATCCCGGACATCACGAGGAGTTCCGGAATGGTCCGGAGGTAAATAATTATATATAGGAAGTGCTATTTCGGCCATCGGGACAAGTTTCGGGGTCACCGGTATTGTACCGGGACCACCGGAAGGGTCCTGGGGGTCCACCGGTTGGGTCCACCTGCCCCGGGGGGCCACATGGGCTGTAGGGGGTGTGCCTTGGCCTATATGGGCCAAGGGCACCAGCCCCAAGAGGCCCATGCGCCAAGAGAGAAAAAAAGGGGAGAGTCCTAAAAGGGGAAGGCACCTCCGAGGTGCCTTGGGGAGGATGGACTCCTTCCCCCCCCCTTGGCCGCACCCTTCCTTGGAGGAAGGGGCAAGGGCTGCGCCTCCCCCCTCTCCCTTGGACCTATATATAGTGGGGAAAAGGAGGAGCAACCATACCTAAGGCCTGGCGCCTCCCTCTCCCTCCCGTGACACATCTCCCTCCTCCCGCAGCGCTTAGCGAAGCCCTGTTGGAATCCCGCTACTTCCACCACGCCGTCGTGCTGCTGGATCTCCATCAACCTCTCCCTCCTCCTTGCTGGATCAAGGCGTGGGAGACGTCTCCGTTCCGTACGTGTGTTGAACGCAGAGGTGCCGTCCGTTCGGCGCTAGGATCATCGGTGATTTGAATCACGACGAGTACGACTCCATCAACCCCGTTCACTTGAACGCTTCCGCTTAGCAATCTACAAGGGTATGTAGATGCAACTCTCCTTCCCCTCGTTGCTGGTCTCTCCATAGATAGATCTTGGTGACACGTAGGAAAATTTTGAATTATTGCTACGTTCCCCAACAGGGCTAGCAGGACTCTGGTGAACCAGGCTGTAGTGGACTACTATGGCTCAAGGAAGCACTAGACTACATTTCCCCATAAGAGAGACTGCCAAGGATAAACAACTAGATTGTCGGATCCCACACATAGCAATACACGTCACACGTACGCATAACATGCAAGTATGTGCTGTACAACATGGCATCACAATATAATGCAAACTCATATAGATAAAGGCTCAGAAGAGCCACATAGCATAAATACAAACAGGGGTCACATGACCCATCATTCAGAGCATACAAGCAACGGAAGCATTACATGTCTGAGTACAGACAACTACAAAAGAAAAGGGCTGAGAATCCTGACTATCTACAAGACCCTCCCAAGGGTACAAGATCGTAGCTGAGGTAACAAGCTACTCGTCGAAGTCCAAGCGGAACTACTAGTAAGACAGATGTCTCATCTGTAAAACATAAATAAAGCAAACGTGAGTACAAATGTACTCAGCAAGACTTACATCAGATCCTATCATATATGCATTTGTATCAAGAAGGTAATGTGGGGTTTAGTTGCAGCAAGCCAGCTTTGACTCAGTGGCTATCCTGTTCTACGACAACGAGAAACTTCTTTGAGATGAGGCAGCGCACACGAGTCCACTAATCACCACATCAATACACTACTATGGATTCATCCTCGTCTCCCTACGAGAAGGCCATCCATAGAACTCACACTTGTCTTGAGCATTTTAGAGTATCCACTTTAAGTTGTCTATGTACCACGTAAGCATCCAAGAAGTCCATAACCAAGGACACGGCTATTCAAATAGATCATGAGAACCCTGCAGGGGTGTACTTCATCACACACGCTCTCACCACTTATCACCATGTAAACGTCATGTATCTTGGCAACCTTCAAGCGGAAGCCTGGCGAGGGTGTCGGCCACGACCTGACTAACCATGCAAGACTCTAGTCCAGGTCTATCACCTATTTGGGTTCCATCCGCAAGGATATCCGACCGGGGTGTCGCTCACAGCCCCAAACGATGTGAGCAGGGTTCCCAAGCCCACCATCTGGGTGCCACTTGGTACACCGTGCCACTTGTGCCTAGTCTATCCCGAGCCCACCCTGCCGGGTGCCACTCGGTAGAAAAATAGCACTACCTGCAAACACCAGAAACTATTTGCAACTCCTGGACAGAGATCAAGGCGGTTAATAAGTCGAGAGATCTTGGAGCGCCCGGAGCCCAATGTGTGGTAGTAGCTAGTCATTGGACAACTTACACAGAACTCAGTTCTTAAGGACGGACCCAATGAGACAACCCACCATGTACTCCCACATGGCCTCTCACCGCTACCTTTACCAGATCGTGTTCACACGCTTAACTCTCGGCACTCCAATTCATTCCCGATGAATCAGACCTGGCACAACTCTAAGCAATAGCAGGCATGGCATGGTAGGAACACAACATGGCTCAATCAACTCCTACACATGCTAGTGGGTTTTAACTATTTACTGTGGCAATGACAGGTCATACAGAGGAATGGGTTCAACTACCGCAGCATAAAGTAGCAGTTGAATCGTTGTTGTCCTAATGCAATAAAAGAGAGCAGGAGCGAGAGAGTAGGATTGTATCGGAATGAACAAGGGGGGTTGCTTGCCTGGTAGATCAACAGGGGGGCACTGCTCCTCAGACAGGTACTCTCGAACACTTTCCGGAGCAGGACCTATCGAGAAGGAACTGTGTCGGAAATCAAACACAAGCATATGCAACATTATGATGCATGAACATGGCATCAGTATGTTATGTTGTTTGAGTTAATGCATCTAGCATTTATTTGGTTTGAGGTCCATTTGAACCAAGGGTTCAAATGCAACTCCAAAATAAGCTCTTAAATATGCCATAAGTGTGTTTTCATATATACAGCATGTATAGATGGTTTGTCATGCATGAAAATGGTACAGATGGATAGATTGAATTTTTCTGATAAATTTTTCATATATAAATTATTTCAATCTGAGCTACGGTTGAATTTATATGAATTTTTGAAGTTTTGGCTATTTTCTGGAATTTCCTGATTTATTATAATTCCAGAAATCATTTGTTGCGTCAGCCTGAGGTCAGCACTGCGTCAGCAGTCAACCTGGGTCAAACCTAACATGTGGGGGCCACACGTCAATGACACAGTGGTTAAGCCCGGGTCAAACCCGCACTAACCAGGGTTTGACTTGGCCCTGGGGCCCACGGTCAGCGGCTGGTGGGGTGGTTTAGGCTCGGCCGGCGATGACCTCGAGCCGCGGCATTTCTTCGCCGGAGTTGCACTATGGGCGGCGGCTGGACGCGCGGGGACCACCGGGTCGTAGCCCGTCGTCGCCCGCATCCAGGGGAGCAGGCGGGAGGCTGCGGGGGTGGCGGAGCTCGCCGGAGCGAAGCTCGCGGCGGCGGCCGGAGTTCGGCCTCGACCGGAATCGCGGCTGCAGCGTGCAAAAGACAAGGGGAAGAGGGGGATTCGAGGTGGCAGCTCACGGCGAATCCAACGGCGGGGTCGGCGAGCTCGGGGAAGGCTTGGGGCAGCCGGAGCAATGACGGCGATCTCGTCGGCTGAAGCTTGAAGACGACAGCGATGGCGATGCTCCAGGGCCTCCCGAGGCGTGTGGCTCGACGGAGAGGTAGCAGGTGACGGCGCGGAGCTCGTGGACTCGAAGGAGGGGCGAGGTGACGGCGGGGAGCGCGTCAACAGCGAGCGGCGGCGACGGCTTGTTCGGTGATGCTCGCGAGAGAGAACCAGGGGAGGAGGGAGAGCGAGGGAGAGGGAGAGAGGTGCGGGGCGTCGTGGCGACGTCCCGGGAGACCAGAGCGATGAGGAGGGGAAGCAGGAGGTGGCGGGGAGATGTGGCCACGGCCGGCTGTGTGGCCGTGCGCGCCGGCGCGTGCCCCTGTCCTTCTGTCGTCGCCAGGAGGATGACGGTTGGCGATTGGGCCAGTGGGCCGCACCACTGGGCCGGCTGAGGCGCCAGGTAAGCTTTCTGTTTTTGTTTTTAGTTACTGTTTTCTATTTGTTTCAATTTGTTTTGATTTAGTTCAAGCACTAAATCATTTTTGTTTCTTCTGATAATTTTTGCAGGGACTGAAAGAAATATTCTAAAGCCCCTCACAAAATAACAGAATTATTGAAGCATTAAATATATTTATAACATATATTTTCTCCAACTCAAATACAATATGTATTAGATCAAAAATCCATAAATGGCCAAGAAATATGCTCATCATTTTTGGCAGGGGTTTTCACCTTTATCATAAATCATGAACATTTTCAAAGGGCATTTTGGGGTCTTTGAAAAGATTTAAGTTTGAACCTGGTTGAATTTCATTGCTGCTAGGGTTTATTATCCCCTATTTCAAGTTTAACTGAAATTTAAACATGATGCAAACATGAAGGGCTAGCCTAGGTCATACCAGAACTAGGGATGTGACAACTTGCCCCCACTCGAAGAAATCTCGTCCCGAGATTCAGGGGTTGGCGGAAAGAAAGCGGGGTACTCCAGTCGAAGACGATCTTCACGCTCCCAGGTAGCTTCTCTCTCGGAGTGATGAGACCACTGAACCTTGAGAAACTTGATGTTATGATGTCGGGTGACATGCTCTGCTTGATCAAGGATGCGAACAGGGTACTCTCGATATGTGAGGTTATCCTGGAGATCAAGCGTTTCGTGGTCCACTCCGCGGATGGGATCCGAGAAGCAACGCCTGAGTTGAGAGACGTGGAAGACATCACGAACTCGAGAAAGATGTGGTGGTAGTTCCAACTGGTAGGCAACCTCTCCTCGTTTAGCGAGAATGAGAAAGGGACCAATGTAACGAGGAGCCAACTTGCCTTTGATACCGAATCGATGGGTACCCTTCAAAGGGGTAACCCGAAGGTAAGCTTTATCGCCAACTTCACAAGCCACTTCCTTATGACGACGGTCATACTGGCTCTTTTGACGAGATTGGGCGGTTTTCAAATTCTCACGAATGATGCGAACTTGCTCTTCTGCCTCTTGGATCATATCCGGTCCAAAGAATTGTCTTTCACCAGTTTCTGACCAGTTTAAAGGTGTTCGACATCTTCGTCCATACAGAATCTCAAAAGGAGCTTTCTTGAGACTGGATTGGTAGCTATTGTTATAAGGATACTCGGCGAAAGGAAGAAACTTCTCCCAATCCATACCAAATGAGATAGCGCAAGCTCTAAGCATGTCTTCGAGAATTTGGTTGACCCTTTCCACCTGACCACTTGATTGAGGGTGGAAAGCGGTACCGAAGGAAAGATGGGTGCCCATGGCAGTTTGGAAACTCTCCCAGAAATGAGAAGTGAAAAGACTACCACGGTCTGAATTGATCTCTAGTGGAACACCATGAAGTGACACTATTCGAGAAGTATATAAGTCAGCGAGCTGACTAGTAGTGATATTCTCTCGAACAGGTAGGAAGTGAGCCACTTTGGAAAGACGATCAATCACTACGAAGATAGCGTTATTCCCTTTCTTGGTCCTGGGAAAGCCAGTGATAAAGTCCATACCAACTTTATCCCATTTCCACTCAGGAATAGCTAAAGGTTGAAGGGTGCCAGCAGGTCTTTGATGTTCTGCCTTAACGCGCCGACAAACGTCACAGTTAGAAATGAACTGAGCAATTTCTCTCTTCATCCTAGTCCACCAGAACCTCTGGCGTAGGTCCTGATACATCTTAGTACTACCGGGATGAATGGTGAGAGGAGATTCATGCGCCTCCTTAAGGATTAATTGTCGAAGATGTTGATTCTTGGGAACCACCAAGCGACTCCCAAAGAAAACAACACCACGATCATCTATAGTGAAACTACCACCAATTCCGTTGTTAATGTTTCTCTTGATCCGGGAAATTCCCGTATCCTGCTTCTGAGCAGAGATGATTTGATCCACAAGAGTAGGTTTCGCCACCAAGGTAGAAAGGAATCCGTGAGGAGCAATGTGAAGGTTAAGTTTGCATAATTCCTCATGGAGAAATGGTTGGCCCTGCTGCAACATGAGATTGTTGCAATAGGACTTACGACTTAGCGCATCAGCCATGACATTCCCCTTGCCTGGGGTGTAGGTAATCCCTAAGTTGTAATCTGAGATCAACTCCAACCAACGTCTTTGCCTAAGGTTCAAATCTGGTTGGGTGAAGATATACTTAAGACTCTAGTGATCGGTGTAAATCTCGCAACGTTTACCAAGAAGGTAATGTCGCCAGGTCTTGAGTGCATAGACTACGGCTGCAAGCTCTAGATCATGTGTAGGATAATTCTCCTCGTGTGGATGCAACTGTCGAGATGCATAGGCAATCACATGGCGATCTTGCATAAGAATGCAACCTAGTACCTGTCGTGAGGCATCACAATAGATAACAAAGTCCTTAGTGAAGTCCGGTGGCACAAGTATGGGAGCAGAAGTTAGACGTCTTTTCAGTTCCTGAAAACTGTGCTCACACTGTGGGGACCACTCAAACTTTTTATCTTCTTGAGAAGTTCCGTGAGAGGTTTGGCCACTTTGGAGAAGTTCTCAACGAAGCAGCGACAATAACTGGCTAGACCAAGGAAACTTCTAACTTGCTTAACTGTTTAAGGCGGAGTCCAATCAAGAACGGCCTGAAATCTTTCGGGATTGACGACAATGCCCTTACCAGAGATTATGTGGCCGAGATAGGTCACTTCTGGCAACCAAAATTCGCACTTGGAGAACTTGGCATAAAGGCGGTGCTCTCTGAGTTTTTCTAACACGAGTCTAAGATGTTCGGCATGCTCTTCCTCGTTCTTCGAGTAAATAAGGAGATCATCGTGGTAAACCATGAGGAACTTATCTAAGTACTCCATGAAGATTGAGTTCATCAAATGGGAGAAGGTAGCTGGAGCATTGGTTAGACCAAAGGACATGACGGTGTACTCGTACTGGCCATAACGAGTGACAAAAGCCGTCTTAGGAATGTCCCCATTTCTGATCTTGATTTGGTGGTAGCCTAACCTCAAATCCATCTTGGAAAATACTGAGGATCCAGCGAGCTGATCATACAAGTCGTTGATCCTGGGGAGCGGATACTTGTTCTTTATCGTGACCAAATTAACGGGACGATAATCTACAACCATCCGGTCCGTACCATCCTTCTTCTTGACGAAGAGGACGGGGCAAGCCCAGGGAGAAGAGCTAGGATGGATGAAACCCTTTTGCAAGGATTCATCGAGTTGTTTCTTAAGCTCAGCTAGTTCTAAGGGTGCCATCTTGTAAGGTCTCCTAGAGATTGGAGCGGTTCCTGGGATAAGATCTATGACAAAGTCTACATCTCTGTCAGGTGGAATACCTGGCAGTTCCTCTGGAAAGACATCTGGAAAGTCACGGACTACCGGGATATCTTCAAGGTCAGGAAGAGGGTTGGCATTAAGAGAATAGAGCTGACGCTTTGCAACTCTAGTGGAGATGGTGACTATCTTGCCAGATGGGTGTGTAAGCTGAACAGACCTTGTGTAACAATCAATCTTGGCATAATGAGCTTTCATCCAGTCCATACCCAAGATGATGTTAATATCTGTAGACTTGAGGGCTATAAGTGATGCAAGGAATACAAGTCTGTCAACAAGGATTTCATTACCATGGTTTACACTAGAAGTTTGCCATTTGGATCCAGGAGTTTGAATTACTAGTGGAGAGGGCATATCACAAAAGGATATGTTGTGCAAGCTGGCATAACTTTCGGAAATGAAGGAATGAGATGCTCCGGTATCAAACAGAACCGAAGCTGGATGACAGTTGACAAGGAGTGTACCAAGAACGACATCCGGATCATCATGAGTGTCTTAAGCTGAGACGTGATGCACACATCCATGTTCAGTGGGAGCTGACTTGACACTAATCATCTTTCGTGATGGCTTACCATGGCCAACAGACTTCTCAGGCTGGGGTGGAGCATAGTTGGTTTGAGAGCAGTCACGCGCATAGTGTCCTGGCTCTCCGCATGTGAAACAAGTCCCTGAAGTAGGACGTGGACCCGTATTGACAAGCGGTCTACCGATAGGCCTAGGTGGAGCATACGGTTGAACTGGGTGAGGCGCCAGATAAGAGGGCCTCGGTGAGTAACCGGGTGGAAGAGCGGAGTTCGGAACCCAAATCCGGCGCTTCTGCGAAGTAGAACCGGAGGAAGAAACCAAATCACGGGTGTGCTTACGAGACTCCTCGTAAGTGAGCTGAGTTGTCTCTGCATTAATGGCCTTGTTCACAAGAGCCTGGAATGTATTGCAATGGTGCAAGTGGAGATCACGACGCAACTTGGGGTTGTGACCCTTCCGGAACCTAGCCTGCTTCTTGGCGTCTGTGGACACTTCTTCTGTAGCATAGCGGGCAAGGTTCTCAAATTCTCTACTACAAGCATCAACAGCCATCTTACTCTGGGTGAAACTACAAAACTCTTCTCTCTTGCGATCAATGAGAGCCTGAGGAATGTGATGCTCGCGAAAAGCCTCAGTGAAATCTCTCCAGGTGGTTATCTGGCCAGCTAGAAGCATAGCCTCATAGTTCTGCCACCAAAGACTAGCAGGACCTTCTAGGTGATATGCAGCATAAATGACCTTGTCACCTTCAGCTACGTTCGCAGAACGCAGCTTGTGAGTGATACTACGAAGCCAGTCATCTGCATCGAGTGGCTCAATGGAATGATGGAAGGTGGGTGGTTTCAGACCAATGAAATCATGGATGGTCGCTGACTCTTTGCACCGATGTGCGGTGTTCTCCTCGATAAGTGCCAACAAGCGGTTAGACTCACGCTTGTTCCTCTCCATCTCTAACATGAACTCTGCCAATGAAGGTTGGTCGGGAGGATCCTCCTCATCCCTACCACCTCCGTGGTTCAGGCAACGAGCAACAGAACTTCGGTTAACTGACGACATCCTGAGAAGCGGAACCAAGGACGAGGTCAACAACAACTATAGGATGCAACATGTAGCACAAGGAAATTTAGTATCTCTCAAACTCCTAGGACAATTCCGGCAGCATAACGGCAGTAAAATGCTCAAAATGAAACATCCTGCAAATGAAGGGGTAGCACCATACTCAACATCATTACTCAAGGTTCTGAGATATTACTAAACAGGCTACACCGGAGGTACTCAAACTGGGATATGACTCAGATCAACCAAACATTAGAGACTACGGAGTAGTAACACGTGATCCTGATAGACGGAAGAGAAAGCCTAGTTCCTTAGCCCCGTAGGAAAGATAGGATGACTCAGATCAGAGGGCATGAGGAATAAGGAGTAAAAAGAGCCTTACGTTCCCTTTCACAATCAATTCCCCTATATAGCTAAAGAATTTCTAGACTCAACTTCGACCAGGTTGGCTTGGCAATCCTACAGGCAGTCAGGCTCTGATACCAAAGCTGTCGGGATCCCGATTCCCAATCACATCGATCTAGCCGGTAACACCTCATATCACTTTGCGGCCTCACGCACGGTATCCACACGGGTGTCGCCTTACCCTGGCCCGGGACCGTTTGCGCCTTTTGGCTCACGTATATGATTGTGTCGCTAGCATCCATATGACAGAGAACCCGGGCCGACATGGCTAGTCGTGAACCCAAAGCGGCACTAACCTATGGGAACAGGCATACATGATTCACATCGAGCGTGTTGGTCAGCAGCGTGTGAATTCGGGCTGTAGCACTGGGCTAAAAGGACTCCGGGGAACCCGGGCTGTAGCAGGCTAGGCAGGACTCCGGTTGTCACCGCGTGACATTTCCCCGAAGGGACAGACACAGGAACGAAGTGAAACACATGCCGACCAGTCAAGTGTCCTGAGCAGTAGTGCTGGGCTAGCAGGACTCCGGCGAACTGGGCTGTAGCGGACTACTATGGCTCAAGGAAGCACTAGACTACATTTCCCCATAAGAGAGACTGCCCAGGATAAACAACTAGATTGTCAGATCCCACACATAGCAATACACGTCACACGTACGCATAACATGCAAGTATGTGCTGTACAACATGGCATCACAACATAATGCAAACTCATATAGAAAAAGGCTCAGAAGAGCCACATAGCATAAATACAAACAGGGGTCACATGACCCATCATTCAGAGCATACAAGCAACGGAAGCATTACATGTCTGAGTAGAGACAACTACAAAAGAAAAGGGCTGAGAAGCCTGACTATCTACAAGACCCTCCCAAGGGTACAAGATCGTAGCTGAGGTAACAAGCTACTCATCGAAGTCCAAGCGGAACTACTAGTAAGACAGATGTCTCATCTGCAAAATATAAATAAAGCAAACGTGAGTACAAAGGTACTCAGCAAGACTTACATCAGATCCTACCATATATGCATTTGTGTCAAGAAGGTAATGTGGGGTTTAGTTGCAGCAAGCCAGCTTTGACTCAGTGGTTATCCTGTTCTACGACAACGAGAAACTTCTTTGAGATGAGGTAGCGCACACGAGTCCACTAATCACCACATCAATACACTACTATGGATTCATCCTCGTCTCCCTACGAGAAGGCCATCCATAGCACTCACACTTGTCTTGAGCATTTTAGAGTATCCACTTTAAGTTGTCTATGTACCACGTAAGCATCCAAGAAGTCCATAACCGAGGACACGGCTATTCGAATAGATCATGATAACCCTGCAGGGGTGTACTTCATCACACACGCTCTCACCACTTATCACCATGTAAACGTCATGTATCTTGGCAACCTTCAAGCGGAAGCCTGGCGAGGGTGTCGGCCACGACCTGACTAACCATGCAAGACTCTAGTCCAGGTCTATCACCTATTTGGGTTCCATCCGCAAGGAGATCCGACCGGGGTGTCGCTCACAGCCCCAAACGATGTGAGCAGGGTTCCCAAGCCCACCATCTGGGTGCCACTTGGTACACCGTGCCACCTGTGCCTAGTCTATCCCAAGCCCACCCTGCCGGGTGCCACTCGGTAGAAAAATAGCACTACCTACAAACACCAGAAACTATTTGCAACTCCTGGACAGAGATCAAGGCGGTTAATAAGTCGAGAGAGCTTGGAGCGCCCGGAGCCCAATGTGTGGTAGTAGCTAGTCATTGGACAACTCACACAGAACTCAGTTCTTAAGGACGGTCCCAATGAGACAACCCACCATGTACTAACACATGGCCTCTCACCGCTACCTTTACCAGATCGTGTTCACACGCTTAACTCTCAGCACCAGAACATATCATAACACTCCAATTCATTCCCGATGAATCAGACCTGGCACAACTCTAAGCAATAGCAGGCATGGCATGGTAGGAACACCACATGGCTCAATCAACTCCTACACATGCTAGTGGGTTTCAACTATTTACTTTGGCAATGACAGGTCATGCATAGGAATGGGTTCAACTACCGCAGTATAAAGTAGCAGTTGTATCATTGTTGTCCTAATGCAATAAAAGAGAGCAGCAGCGAGAGAGTAGGATTGTATCAGAATGAACAAGGGGGTTGCTTGCCTGGTAGATCAACAGGGGGGCACTGCTCCTCAGACAGGTACTCTCGAACACTTTCCGGAGTAGGACCTATCGAGAAGGAACGGTGTCGGAAATCAAACACAAGCATATGCAACATTATGATGCATGAACATGGCAGGAGTATGTGATGTTGTTTGAGTTAATGCATCTAGCATTTATTTGGTTTGAGGTCCATTTGAACCAAGGGTTCAAATGCAACTCCAAAATAAGCTCTTAAAATGCCATAAGTGTGTTTTCATGTATACAGCATGTATAGATGGTTTGTCATGCATGAAAATGGTACAGATGGATAGATTGAATTTTTCTGATTAATTTTTCATATATAAATTATTTCAATCTGAGCTACGGTTGAATTTATATGAATTTTTGAAGTTTTGGCTATTTTCTGGAATTTCCTGATTTATTATAATTCCAAAAATTATTTGTTGCGTCAGCCTGAGGTCAGCACTGCGTCAGCAGTCAACCTGGGTCAAACCTGACATATGGGGGCCACACGTCAGTGACACAATGGTTAAGCCCGGGTCAAACCCGCACTGACCAGGGTTTGACTTGGCCCTGGGGCCCACGGTCAGCGGCTGGTGGGGTGGTTTAGGCTGCGGGATTAGGCGCTAATGACAGCCACGTCGGCCTCGCCGGAGTTTGGCCGCCGACAACCTCGAGCCGCGGTGGTTCTTCGCCGGAGTTGCACTACGGGCGACGGCTGGACGCGCGGGGACCACCGGGGCGTAGCCCATCGTCGCCTGCATCCAGGGGAGCAGGCGGGAGGCTGCAGGGGTGGCGGAGCTCGCCGGAGCGAAGCTCGCGGCGGCGGTCGGAGTTCGGCCTCGACCGGAATCACAGCTGCAGCATGCAAAAGACAAGGGGGAGAGGGGGATTCGAGGTGGGAGCTCACGGTGAATCCAACGGCGGGGTCGGCGAGCTCGGGGAAGGCTTGGGGCAGCCGGAGCAACGACGGCGATCTCGTCGGCCGAAGCTTGAAGACGACGGCGATGGCGATGCTCCAGGGCCTCCCGAGGCATGTGGCTCGACGGAGAGGTAGCAGGTGACGGCGCGGAGCTCGTGGATTCGAAGGAGGGGCGAGGGGACGGCGGGGAGCGCGTCAACAGCGAGCGGCGGCAACAGCTTGTTCGGTGATGCTCGCGAGAGAGAACCAGGGGAGGAGGGAGAGCGAGGGAGAGGGAGAGAGGTGCGGGGCATCGTGGCGACGTCCCGGGAGACCAGAGCGATGAGGAGGGGAAGCAGGAGGTGGCGGGGAGACGTGGCCACGGCCAGCTGCGTGGCCGTGCGCGCCGGCGCGTGCCCCTGTCCTTCTGTCGTCGCCAGGAGGACGACGGTTGGCGATTGGGCGAGTGGGCCGCACCAGTGGGCCAGCTGAGGCGCCAGGTAAGCTTTCTGTTTTTGTTTTTAGTTACTGTTTTCTATTTGTTTCAATTTGTTTTGATTTAGTTCAAGCACTAAATCATTTTTGTTTCTTCTGGTAATTTTTGCAGGGACTGAAAGAAATATTCTAAAGCCCCTCACAAAATAACAGAATTATTGAAGCATTAAATATATTTATAACATATATTTGCTCCAACTCAAATACAATATGTATTAGATCAAAAATCCATAAAAGGCCAAGAAATATGCTCATCATTTTTGGCAGGGGTTTTCACCTTTATCATAAATCATGAACATTTTCAAAGGGCATTTTGGGGTCTTTGAAAAGATTTAAGTTTGAACCTGGTTGAATTTCATTGCTGCTAGGGTTTATTATCCCCTATTTCAAGTTTAACTGAAATTTAAATATGATGCAAACATGAAGGGCTAGCCTAGGTCATACCAGAACTAGGGATGTGACACCCCGTGTACCGATTCCACTGGGCGGTGTCTTCGCAAGTGCGGGAGGATAGCGATACAGACGTTCGGAAAGGGAGTGTTGTTTGTCACCGTCCGTGTACGGGGCTTCCGACAGGTGCCAGTGGCGGGGGCGTCAGGATGGCTGTTCGCCCAGCACTCAAGATAGAAGAGAGAAGAGAGAAGAGAATTCGGGTAGTCGGGATGCACTTCCATACCGTCCGCCTCCAGCTACACCGAAGCTTCCACGCCACTTCCTCTTGCTGAAATTTGGGGTGGGATTTAGACCCATCTAGCAATTTTTGAATATCTCTAAGGGCTCATGTGAGTTTATTGGCAAAAGTGTAGTGGAAGTTTAGTCCCACCCCGCTAGTGGAGAAAGAGTTGGACCTTTTTATAAGGGGTTGTCTTCCACATGCACTGGTAGAAAAAGGGCCTATAGTCTGGGTTCGTAAGGGCCTTTAGTCCCGGTTCCTGAACCGGGACTAAAGTGTCGGTACTAATGCCCCAACCCTTTAGTCCCGGTTCAATCCAGAACTGGGACTGATGGGCCTCCACATGGGCAGTGCGCAGAGCCCAGTCAGGAGACCCTTTGGTCCGGGTTGGTGGCACCAATCGGGACCAATAGGCATCCACGCGTCAGCATTTCTGTGGCTGGGGTTTTTGTTTTTTTTGAAAGGGGGGGGGGGGGTTGGGGGTTTTGGGGGGTTAATTTAGGTGTTTCACATATTGTGTTAGCTAGCTATAATTAATAGAGAGAAGTGTCCTCTCTTATGTCCGTGCTTGGTCGACGCTACGTACTATACATACATATAGAGAGGACTAGACACGCTGGCTAGCTAGTAAGCAAACGAAGGAAATAGAAGATCGTGATGAACATATATGCATATAGAGAGAAGTGATATCGACCACCTCTCTTTCTCCGAGAGATTGGTCGAACAACAAGTTCTCGTATATCTATCTGACACTACCGGCTACATATATACATTAATTATCTCTTACAAATATAATCATACGGACTCAGGGTCAACATAGAATTGTCCGTCTTCAGGGATCACGTGGTCAAGAAAGAATGCCGCCAATTCCTCTTGAATTCCTCGCATGCGAGCTGGTGCTAGGAGTTCATCCCGCTTCCGAAACATCTAATTTAAAGAAGGGGGTCAATACATATATATATGAATGAATGAAACTCAACACAAATGATGGTAATAATAATAAAATTGTGAATGTTGTTATTTACGTACTTCATATTGTTCGTCAGTGTAGCCCCGCTCACAGGTCGTGTGGCGGATGGACTCGCAAACATAGTATCCACAGAAATCATTCCCTTGTTCCTGCCACAACCACTTTACAAGAAATAGAGGTTAATCAAACTGATAAGCAAGAATGCCAAATGGTATTGATGAAACTAGCGCTTGAATGACTAGTAGATGCGCTTAAAATGCTACTAAGCTAGTACTTACTTTCGGGTGTCTAAATTGCAGCTCCTTCGGCAGTCCCGGAGCTTTTCTGGTGCATTTTCTCCAAACCCTGCCGGACAAAGAAAATAATTACTTGATATATCAGGAAATGAACAAAGTTGCTGATATGGTGGATAATGATCGATTTAACTACTTCTCTAGTATTTGAGTCATGTCTACAAAGTCCTTGGGATCTCTTCGTCTTGAGTCTAAGACAGTTACTAGTCCCTGCTCAAGCTGAATATGTAGGAGAATATAGTGGAAACTGCACACGCATGCATAACTCATCAATTACATTACTATAACCTTGACTAATATATAAGGGAAACCGAATACGCACAAGACAGTAACACTCACTTGAAGTTGTAAGGAAAGAGTATTATATCTTTGTTTTGATTTATTATCAACAATTGCAGCATGCTGGCCTCGGTTTCTGCGGCATGAAATTTAACCTGAGTTGCATCTATGGGATATGTGTTAATGAACCCAATATCACCGACTTGTCTTTTCTTCAATTCGACGATCTTCAATCTGCATAATATAGTGAGGATGATTATAAATACATGCAATGAAAGAGCTAAGCTATGTAGAGAAACTTAATGACAGAAGTAGTACTACTTACAGACAGTAGCAGGCGACCGTTGTTTTATCGAGGGCCAATTGATTGAAAAACTGATAGAACTCCTCAAATGGAACAGGCAACAGATCAATTCCAACGAGGTCATGCTCCTTTTTAACTTTCAAATACAAAGTACTCCTCCCCCCAGAGTCTCTGTAGATTTTCAAGTACCAATCATGCAATCTTCACATCATCGTTGATAGAGATCTTTCATCTTTGACGAGAGGCTTCCCGTACACGTATCTTCGTATCTGCATCTCCATGGGTTCATAATGTACTTCGTTGGGCAGGTAATCTGCAAGATTGCTATAACCGGGCACCATCCTCGGATCATTAGCGACGTTGTGGCTAGGCACCTTGAGCGGGGGGCACGATTGCTTCGCTTGTTCGCCGAGCTGGGCAATTTGTTTCCCACTCATCGTTCTTTTCAGCCTTTGATCACTGACAGTACTTCCGACCGCTCCACTTCGGAAATTCCTTTCCAATAATGCGGTCATAGTTTCTTTTCGGCGGATCAGACTTCGGTGGTTTTGTCAGGGCAGCCAGAGTGCGCTTCACTTTCACCCGATCTACCTTCTCCTCCGGAGGTGGATGTTTCTTGCTTTCACCCCTTCAAACAATTTCCTCACTTCTTCTCGCGCGATCTCGGTGTTCTCCTCCTGGGTCCTCTCGTATGGTAACTTATCTGGAGTCTTCAGAGAGGACCGAATCTGTATGTCCGACCGCCTCTGGTTGTACTGCTAGACGCCGACCGAGCAGACGAAGCGGTTGTCTTCTTTACTTGCTTAAGAGGCGGAGGAGAAGGACTACGACGCGCCGAGGTAGCTGGAGCGGCGGCAGGTCTCTTCCGCCCTTGCTAACGAGGCGGAGAAGGAGGAGGCTGGCTGCTCGGGCGCGTCGGCGCAGGCGGAGAAGGAGGCGGAGTGCCGCCACGCGCGGAGAAGGAGCGGCCGAGGGCCCTGATCGTCACTCGCCGAGGAGGAGGCGGTGGAGGAGGCAGAGTGCCCTGACTCGCCGGAGGAGGAGGAGGAGGCGGAGGCGTCCAGTTCGGAAGGTTGATGAGCTCCTTCCGCCATAGGCATGGAGTCTTCAGAGCAGACCCCAGCCGAGTCTCCCCTTCACCGGTAGGGTGGTCAAGATGGAGGTCCTCAAATCCCTCCGTTATTTCATCCACCATCACCCTAGCATATCCTTCTGGAATCGGTCGGCAGTGAAAAGTTGCGCCGGGTTCAGTAGGATAAGCAGAGCCAACAACCGCCTTGACCTTCAAATTCATCCATTGCGTCATAAGGTGGCAATTTTGAGACTCCGTGATAGCATCCACGGGATAGCTGCAGGAGCCGTCAAGGCATGCTCCGGCTGAAGCAGCTCGGTGGAAGCCATGCTGCTTCTGCACTAAGATGGCGGGGTAACTTCGGGGGAGGCTTCGGCAGTACGTTTGCTGCGATTTGCTTCTCGTTCCTATTATCGCGTCTACCCTTGCTTGCAGCGCCTGCATTTGGGTCTGCTGCACTTTTTTCCTCCTCTCATGGGATTTGTAACCGCCTGCATCCGGAAACCCAACCTTCCACGGAACGGAGCCTGGCGTGCCTCGTGTCCATCCAGGGTGCTCAGGATTCCCGAGGGCCATTGTGAGCTCGTCGTTCTCTCTGTCTAGAAAGAACGTCCCTTCCTGCGCTGCTTCGATATACTGCTTAAGCTTACTGACTGGTATGTCCATTTGATCGTTTTTCCAAATGTACTTCCCTGTTTCAGGGTCCAAGGTTCTGCCAGCCCCGAAGAACCAAGTCCGGCAACGGTCTGGCCAGTTATTTGTCTCTGGTTCGATCCCTTTATGAACCAGATCATTCTCAATCTTGGACCACTTAGGCTAGGCTACGAGGAGCCACCTGACCCCGTGCGATGGTGAAGCTCTTCTTTGCAGCATTTTGCTTGTTTGTCGCCGACATCTTCTTACTCTTTTCCGATGTCTTGTGGGCCACAAATGCGGGCCAGTGATCTCTGATCTTCTCATATCTGCCCATGAATTCTGGTGTCTCATTATTTTCGACAAACTTATTCAGCTCTTTCTTCCACCTCCTGAATAGTTCTGCCATCCTCTTCAGAGCAAAAGACTTGATTAATTTCTCTTTAATTGGGTTCTCTGGATTATCCTCTGGCGGTAGGGTGAAATTTGAACTTCAGCTCAGTCCAAAGATCATTTTCTGCATATCATTGACATAAGACACCTCAGGGTCTTCGTAGCCGGCTTAAACCATTGCTGGATGCTTATCGGATCTTGTCCCTAACCAGAACCCCGCACTGAGCAACAATGCGCTCTTGTCCGGAGGGGTTCAATAGTTGGCCGTCGGGCGCGATTGCTATGATCTCAAGCTTTCATCGAGCTCAACTTTTCTTTCGGCCTCGTCTCTTTACGGAAGTTGTGCTCGATTCCGGAGGGCTAGAAAAAAAGAACAAAGACTTAATTAATATGTACATACCAACATGAATGCATCAATCAGCTAGGTCAGCATAGGCTTAACTAATATATATACCTGGCCGGACTCGTTTCGGTCACCGGAGCCGTCATCACGGTCTCCTTGCACCGGCATTGGGTCACCGGAGCCGTCCTCATGTTCTTCTTCTTGCACCGGCATTAGGTCACCGTAGTCCAGCTTGTTCACCCTCTCCTTCTAGACCATCGGTTTCGTTGAGAAAGTATGAGACAGCATCACTTCCTTCTGCGATTATCTCCCTCAACCAACGCTTCTTTTGTTGCTCGTCTAGGGCGGTGTCCATAGTTTCTACAAATATTTACAACATGGCAATTATTATTCAAACATGACAGATGGATATATTAGTGCCAAACGTAGAACTAGCTACCTAATCATAGTAAGCTATCGGGAGGGGGTATATATCGACAATGACGACACTACATCTATGTCCCTCGACGACCCTCGTTCCCGATAAAAAAAGAGGAAGAAGAAGAAAAAAAAGAGGAGAAGAAAGAATAGAGGAGAAGAACTCCTCTATTCTTTCTTCTCCCCTTTTTTTTCTTCTTCCTCTTCTTTTTTTATCCTCTTCTTCCTCTCATGTTCGAGAGGATCGCTGAGGGGTCGGGAGGTTTCCTAGTGTCAAAGGATCAACAAAACCATGTCTTCATCATTAGGCGAAAGTAACATGTGCATGACGGTACGAAGCTCTTCAAAGTTGTTCTGGAACGGAGTCCCAGATAGGATAATTCGCTTTTTGGTACAAAGTTCAGAAAGAGCCTTCCAAATATCGCTATTTGGAAGGCCTTTGCTGAATTCGTACCAAAAGGTGGATTATTCTATCCGGGACTCCATTCCAAAACAATTTTGCAGAACTTAGTACCAACATGCCCTGGTTACTTCCGGCTAATGATGAAGGCATGGATTTCTTCAATTCTTTGACACTAGGAAACCTCTCTCGACCCCTCGGCGATCCTCGACCCCTCGAACCCTCGACGACCCTGGAACCCTCGACCCCTAGACGACCCTCTTCTTCTCTCATGTTCGAGAGGATCGCCGAGGGGTCGGGAGGTTGCCTAGTGTCGAAGGATTCAACAAAACCATGTCTTCATCATTAGGCGAAAGTAACATGTGCATGATGGTACGAAGCTCTTCAAAGTTGTTCTGGAACGGAGTCCCAGATAGGATAATTCGCTTTTTGGTACAAAGTTTAGCAAGAGCCTTCCGAATATCGCTATTTGGAAGGCCTTTGCTGAATTCGTACCAAAAGGCAGATTATTCTATCCGGGACTCCATTCCAGAACAACTTTGCAGAACTTCGTACCAACATGCCCTGGTTACTTCCGGCTAATGATGAAGGCATGGATTTCTTCAATACTTTGACACAAGGAAACCTCTCTCGACCCCTCGGCGATCCTCGACCCCTCGACCCCTCGAACCCCCGATAAAAATTAAGAAGAAGAAGAAGAAGAAGAAGAAGAAGAAGAAGAAGAAGAAGAAGAAGAAAAGAGGAGAAGAAGAAAGGAATAGCTAGAGGAGAAGAAGAACTGACAAAGTCTTCTCCTCTATTCCGTCTTCTTCTCCTCTTTTTTTTTCTTCTTCTTCCTCTTTTTTCCTTTTCTTTTTTTTCTCCTCTTCTTCCTCTTCTTCTCCTTCTTCGGGTAAGCCCTAGTTTCCCGACCCTCGACCGCTCGACGACACTCTCGACATGCCCTCGTTCCCGATAAAAAAAAGAAGAAGAAGAAAAAAGAAGAGAAGAAAGAATAGAGGAGAAGAACTTCTTCTCCTCTATTCTTTCTTCTCCTCTTTTTATTCTTCTTCTTCCTCTTCTTTTTTTCCTCTTCTTCCTCTCCTCTTCTTCTCCCTTCCCCGCCTCTCTCATGAATGTTCGCCGCCCCCCCTCGACCCCTCGACGACCCTCGTTCCCGATAAAAAAATAAGAAGAAGAAGAAGAAAAAAGAATAGAAGAAAGAATAGAGGGGATCTTTTTTTATCCTCTTCTTCCTCTCCTCTTCTTCTCCCTCTTCTTCCCCTTCTTCTCCGCCTCTCTCATGAATAGAGGTTAACATCATTTGATCATCTATCATCTATGAACAAAAAATTCATCATTTGATCATCTATCATCTATGAACAAAAATATTCCTAGATACATAAAAAATTTCTACAAATGAAAATAACCTAAAAAAATCATATGATCATCTATGAACAAAAAAAACATCATTTGATCATCTATCATCTATGAACAAAAAAATCATCATTTGATCATCTATCATCTATGAACAAAAATATTCATCATTTGATCATCTATCATTTATGAACAAAAATATTCTTAGATACATAAAAATTTTCTACAAATGAAAATAACCTAAAAAAAGTTTGCAAAGGGAGGGCGCCGGCGGCCGGACCATGCTAAGGAGAGGTCGGCGGCGAGGATGGCGTCGGGGCAGGGGCGCGGGCGACGGCGAGGGCGGGCCGGGGCGGCGCGTGGGCGACGGCGACGGGCGCGGGCCGGGGCGGCGTGCGTCGGGGCAGGGGTGGGCCGGGGCAGGGGCCCGGGCGATGGCGAGGGCGCGGGCGACGGCGAGGGCGCGGGCGACGGCGGGCGACGGCGAGGGCGCGGGCGACGATGGGCACGGGCGAGGCGACGGCGACGGCGGGGCAGCCTGGCGGCGTCGGCGTCAGGGCGGCAACTGCGAGAGATGGGAGTGAAAATTTCCAAAGTGTGAACTTATATAGCAAAGCCTTTAGTCCCGGTTCGTGGCACAACCCGGTACTAAAGGTGGGCATTAGTCCCGGTTGGTGCCACGAACCGGCAAAGGCCAATTTTCAGCAGCCGAAAGGGCGGGAAGCGAAGGCCATTGGTCCCGGTTGGTGGCACCAACCGGGACTAAAGGGGGGCAATGGTCACGGTTGGTGCCACCAACCGGGACTAAAGGGGGCATTGGTCACGGTTCGTGGCACCAACCGTCACCATTGCCCCCCTTTAGTCCCGGTTGGTGCCACCAACCGGGACCAATGCCCTTGTGCTGCCCGCGCCCAAAAGTTTAGTCCCACATCGCTAGCTGAAGGGCGCCAACACTTGTTTATAAGCACTGCTGTGCCTCCCCATTCAAGCTCCTCTCTAATGCAGGCTTTCGGGCCTAAACTTGCTACTGCCTGTAGGCCTATTGGGCCTCTGCGGGCCTGAATCCTGGCCCATGTAGGGTTTCTAGTCATATTCAGGCCGTGGAGGCCCAGTAGGTGGCATTTTTTTGGTTTTTTTCTTTTTTATTTCTACATTTTTTTGGTTTTTTATTTTTTTATTTCTACTTAAAACTAAATACTTACAGTTTTTTAGTGATTTCTTTTTTCTTTTAGGTCACAAAAATTATAAACTTTCTGTTAGTGCCATTAGTTTTAAATTTTGAATAGTTTAAATTTGAATTTTTAAAAATTTGTGTGAATCACTAGTTTATGAATAACTTTACTATAAAAATAGAATTTTTTTTCTATTTATTTTTTATTTATACTTACAACTAAATACTTATAGTTTTTAGTGATTTCTTTTGATTTTAGGTCACAAAAATTATAAACTTTCTGTTAGTGCCATTAGTTTTAAATTTTGAATAGTTTAAATTTGGAATTTTTTAAAATTTGTGTGAATCACTAGTTTATGAATAACTTTACTATAAAAATAGAATTTTTTTCTTCTTTGCTATTTATTTTTTATTTATACTTACAATTAAATACTTATAGTTTGATTTTAGGTCACAAAATTATATTCTTTTTGCTATTGAAGAATATTATAGTTTTATTTTAGTTGATCATAACATAATATTTTAATTGATTGTTTTTATTTTCATAAAAGTTTTGTAGTTCATTCTGTTTGCTATTAATTCATTCTTTGAGCTAAATGACTCTGAAATTGGAAAGCATTTCAAAATGAACTCTGAAAAGGTTGAAAGTTGGCATGGTATCATCATTTCACCCACATAGTATGTTCCAAAAAGTAGAGAGGGTTACGACAAAAACTTGATGCACTTCGTGTAAAAATGGACAATCACTTTCGAAGTATCAAAGTTTCGAACCATAAGACAGGAAAGCATTTCAAATGAACTCTGAAAAAGTTGAAAGTTGGGCCACAGAGATGCTTCCTTGTTTGATGGCCCATGGAGATGCTTCCTTCTGGCCTAGCGGGGTTACGGACATATTTCTTTAGGACTCCCATGAACCTCTCAAAGGGGAACATATTGTGTAGAAATACGGGCCCCAGGATGACAATCTCGTCGACTAGATGAACTAGGACGTGCGTCATGATATTGAAGAAGGATGGTGGGAACACCAGCTCGAAACTGACAAGACATTGCGCCACATCACTCCTTAGCCTTGGTACGATTTCTGGATCGATCACCTTCTGAGAGATTGCATTGAGGAATGCACATAGCTTCACAATGGCTAATCGGACGTTTTCCGGTAGAAGCCCCCTCAATGCAACCGGAAGCAGTTGCGTCATAATCACGTGGCTGTCATGAGACTTTAGGTTCTGAAACTTTTTCTCTAGCATATTTATTATTCCCTTTATATTCGACGAGAAGCCAGTCATGACCTTTATACTGAGTAGGCATTCAAAGAAGATTTCTTTCTCTTCTTTCGTAAGAGCGTAGCTGGCAGGACCTTTATACTGCTTCAGAGGCATGCCGTCTTTTTCGTGCAAACGTTGCAGGTCCTCCCGTGCCTCAGGTGTATCTTTTTTCTTCCCATAGACGCCCAAGAAGCCTAGCAGGTTCATGCAAAGGTTCTTCGTCACGTGCATCACGTCGATTGAGGAGCGGACCTCTAGGTCTTTCTAGTAGGGTAGGTCCCAAAATATAGATTTCTTCTTCCACATGGGTGCGTGTCCCTCAGCATCATTCGCAACAGCTAGTCCACTAGGACCCTTTCCAAAGATTACGTAGTGTAAATCATTGACCATAGCAAGCACGTGATCACCGGTGCGCATGGCGGGCTTCTTCCGGTGATCTGCCTCGCCTTTGAAATGCTTGCCTTTCTTTCGACATTGATGGTTGGTCGGAAGAAATCGATGATGGCCCAGGTACACATTCTTCCTGCATTTGTCCAGGTATATACTTTCAGTGTCATCTAAACAGTGCGTGCATGCGTGGTATCCTTTGTTTGTCTGTCCTGAAAGGTTACTGAGAGCGGGCCAATCGTTGATGGTCACGAACAGCAACGCCTTAAGGTTAAATTCCTCCTGTCTGTGCTCATCCCACGTACGTACACCGTTTCCATTCCACAGCTATAAAAGTTCTTCAACTAATGGCCTTAGGTACACATCAATTTCGTTGCCGGGTTGCTTAGGTCCTTGGATGAGAACTGGCATCATAATGAACTTCCGCTTCATGCACATCCAAGGAGGAAGGTTATACATACATAGAGTCACGGGCCAGGTGCTGTGATTGTTGCTCTGCTCCCCGAAAGGATTAATGCCATCCGCGCTTAAAGCAAACCATACATTCCTTGGGTCCTTTGCAAACTCATCCCAGTACTTTCTCTCGATTTTTCTCCACTGCGACCCGTCGGCGGGTGCTCTCAACTTTCCATCTTTCTTTTGGTTCTCACTGTGCCATCGCATCAACTTGGCATGCTCTTCGTTTCTGAACAGACGTTTCAACCATGGTATTATAGGAGCATACCACATCACCTTCGCAGGAACCCTCTTCCTGAGGTGCTCGCCGTCAGCATCACCAGGGTCATCTCGTCTGATCTTATACCGCAACGCACCGCATACCGGGCATGCGTTCAGATCCTTGTATGCACCGCGGTATAGGATACAGTCATTAGGGCATGCATGTATCTTCTCCACCTCCAATCCTAGAGGGCATACGACCTTCTTTGCTGCGTATGTACTGTCGGGCAATTCGTTATCCTTTGGAAGCTTCTTCTTTAATATTTTCAGTAACTTCTCAAATCCTTTGTCAGCCACAGCATTCTCTGCCTTCCACTGCAGCAATTCCAGTACGGTACCGAGCTTTGTGTTGCCATCTTCGCAATTGGGGTATAAACCTTTTTTGTGATCCTCTAACATGCGATCGAACTTCAGCTTCTCCTTTTGACTAATGCATTGCGTCCTTGCATCGACAATGACCCGGCGGAGATCATCATCATCGGGCACATCGTCTGGTTCCTCTTGATCTTCAGCAGCTTCACTCGTGGCAGCATCATTGGGCACGTCGTCTGGTTCCTCTTGATCTTCACCAGCTCCCCCCGTTGCAGCATCACCGTATTCAGGGGACACATAGTTGTCATCGTACTCTTCTTCTTCGCCGTCTTCCATCATAACCCCTATTTCTCCGTGCCTCGTCCAAACATTATAGTGTGGCATGAAACCCTTGTAAAGCAGGTGGGAGTGAAGGATTTTCCGGTTAGAGTAAGACCATTCTGCTTGTTTGCCTCAGCCGCATCGAGAAACTCATGCACGCCCTTAATGTAATCGCGGGTGTGTCTGTCACCGTACATCCATTGCCGGTTCATCTGCGTGCATTATATACAATTAAGTGTCCAAATTAATAGAAGTTCATCATCACATTAAAACCAAAGTGCATACATAGTTCTCATCTAATAACATATAGCTCTCCAGAGCATCTAATTAATTAAACCATACATTGAAACTATGTAAAACATTTCATTGCGAAAACAAATGCGATCATAATCGCAACCAAGGTAACAATTGATCCAACGGCATAATGATACCAAGCCTCGGTATGAATGGCATATTTTCTAATCTTTCTAATCTTCAAGCGCATTGCATCCATCTTGATCTTGTGATCATCGACGATATCCGCAACATGCAACTCCAATATCATCTTCTCCTCCTCAATTTTTTTTATTTTTTCCTTCAACAAATTGTTTTCTTCTTCAACTAA
>NC_053026.1:617612879-617662208 GCF_003073215.2 Triticum urartu | reverse complement strand
ATCGGTATATTACTTGCCCGAGATTTGATCGTTGGTATCTCAATACCTAGTTCAATCTCGTTACCGGCAAGTCTCTTTACCCGTTCCGTAATACATCATCCCGCAACTAACTCATTAGTTGCAATGCTTGCAAGGCTTAAGTGATGTGCATTACCGAGAGGGCCCAGAGATACCTCTCCGACAGTCGGAGTGACAAATCCTAATCTCGAAATACGCCAACCCAACAAGTACCTTCGGAAACACCTGTAGAGCACCTTTATAATCACCCAGTTACGTTGTGACATTTGGTAGCACACAAAGTGTTCCTCCGGTAAACGGGAGTTGCATAATCTCATAGTCATAGGAACATGTATAAGTTATGAAGAAAGCAATAGCAACAAACTAAACGATCAAGTGCTATGCTAACGGAATGGGTCAAGTTAATCACATCATTCTCCTAATGATGTGATCCCGTTAATCAAATGACAACTCATGTCTATGGTTAGGAAACATAACCATCTTTGATCAACGAGCTAGTCAAGTAGAGGCATACTAGTGACACTCTATTTGTCTATGTATTCACACATGTATTATGTTTCTGGTTAATAAAATTCTAGCATGAATAATAAACATTTATCATGATATAAGGAAATAAATAACAACTTTATCATTGCCTCTAGGGCATATTTCCTTCAGATGTTCCTGTGGTGCCTGCACCGACTAGAGAGGAAGTTAATGATGATGATCAAGGTACTTCGGATCAAGTTGCTACTGAACTTCGAAGGTTCACAAGGACACGTTCCACACCAGAATGGTATGGCAACCCTGTCCTGAAAATCATGTTGTTAGACAACGGTGAACCTTCAAGCTATGAAGAAGCAATGGCGGGCCCAGATTCCAACAAATGGCTTGAAGCCATGCAATCCGAGATAGGATCCATGTATGAAAACAAATTATGGACTTTGACAGACTTGCCCGATGATCGGCGAGCAATAGAGAATAAATGGATCTTTAAGAAGAAGACGGACGCAGATGGTAATGTGACCATCTATAAGGCTCGACTTGTCGCTAAGGGTTATTGACAAGTTCAAGGGGTTGACTACGATGAGACCTTCTCACCCGTAGCGAAGCTAAAGTCCGTCCGAATCATGTTAGCAATTGCCGCATACTATGATTACGAGATATGGCAAATGGACGTCAAAACGGCATTCCTTAACGGCTTTCTTAAGGAAGAATTGTATATGATCCAGCCGGAAGGTTTTGTCGATCCTAAGAATGCTAACAAGGTATGCAAGCTCCAGCGCTCCAACTATGGGCTGGTGCAAGCATCTCGGAGTTGGAACATTCGCTTTAATGAAATGATCAAAGCATTTGGGTTTATGCAGACTTATGGAGAAGCCTGCGTTTACAAGAAAGTGAGTGGGAGCTCTATAGCATTTCTCATATTATATGTGGATGACATACTTTTGATGGGAAATGATATAGAACTTTTGGACAGTATTAAGGCCTACTTGAATAAGTGTTTTTCAATGAAGGACCTTGGAGAAGCTGCTTACATATTAGGCATCAAGATCTATAGAGATAGATCGAGACGCCTCATAGGTCTTTCACAAAGCACATACCTTGATAAGATATTGAATAAGTTCAATATGGATCAGTCCAAGAAGGGGTTCTTGCCTGTGTTGCAAGGTGTGAAATTGAGCTCAGCTCAATGTCCGACCACGGCAGAAGAGAGAGAAAAGATGAGTGTCATCCCCTATGCCTCAGCCATAGGGTCTATCATGTATGTCATGCTGTGTACCAGACCTGATGTAAACCTTGTCATGAGTTTGGTAGGAAGATACCAAAGTAATCCAGGCATGGAACACTGGACAGCGGTCAAGAACATCCTGAAGTACCTGAAAAGGACTAAGGAAATGTTTCTCGTATATGGAGGTGACGAGGAGCTCGTCGTAAAGGGTTACGTCGACACTAGCTTCGTAACAGATCTGGATGACTCTAAGTCACAAACCGGATATGTGTATATTTTGAATGGTGGGGCAGTAAGCTGGTGCAGTTGCAAGCAAAGCGTCGTGGCGGGATCTACATGTGAAGCGGAGTACATGGCAGCCTCAGAGGCAGCGCATGAAGCAATCTGGATGAAGGAGTTCATCACCGACCTAGGAGTCATACCCAATGCGTCGGGGCCGATCACTCTCTTCCATGACAACACTGGAGCTATTGCCCTTGCCAAGGAGCCCAGGTTTCACAAGAAGACCAGGCACATCAAGCGTCGCTTCAACTCCATTCGTGAAAATGTTCAAGATGGAGACATAGATATTTGCAAAGTACATACGGATCTGAATGTCGCAGATCCGTTGACTAAACCTCTTCCGCAAGCAAAACATGATCAACACCAGGACTCTATGGGTGTTCGATTCATCATAATGTAACTAGATTATTGACTCTAGTGCAAGTGGGAGACTGTTGGAAATATGCCCTAGAGGCAATAATAAAATGATTTTTATTATATTTCCTTGTTCATGATAATTGTCTATTATTCATGCTATAATTGTGTTATCCGGAAATCATAATACATGTGTGAATACATAGACCATAACATGTCCCTAGTGAGCCTCTAGTTAACTAGCTCGTTAATCAACAGATAGTCATGGTTTCCTGACTATGGACATTGGATGTCATTGATAACGGGATCACATCATTAGGAGAATGATGTGATGGACAAGACCCAATCCTAAGCATAGCACAAGATCGTGTAGTTCGTTTGCTAGAGCTTTTCCAATGTCAAGTATCATTTCCTTAGACCATGAGATCGCGTAACTCCCGGATGCCGTAGGAGTGCTTTGGGTGTACCAAACGTCACAACGTAACTGGGTGACTATAAAGGTATGCTACAGGTATCCCCGAAAGTATCTGTTGGGTTGACACGGATCGAGACTGGGATTTGTCACTCTGTATGACGGAGAGGCATCTCTGGGCCCACTCAGTAATGCATCATCATAATGAGCTCAATGTGACCAAGTGTTTGGTCACGGGATCATGCATTACGGTACGAGTAAAGTGACTTGCCGGTAACGAGATTGAACGAGGTATTGGGATACCGACGATCGAATCTCGGGCAAGTAATGTACCGATTGACAAAGGGAATTGTATACGGGATTACTTGAATCCTCGACATCGTGGTTCATCCGATGAGATCATCGAGGAGCATGTGGGAGCCAACATGGGTATCCAGATCCCGCTGTTGGTTATTGACCGGAGAGTCGTCTCGGTCATGTCTGCGTGTCTCCCGAACCCGTAGGGTCTACACACTTAAGGTTCGGTGACGCTAGGGTTGTAGAGATATTAGTATGCGGTAACCCGAAAGTTGTTCGGAGTCCCAGATGAGATCCCGGACGTCATGGGGAGTTCCGGAATGGTACGGAGGTGAAGAATTGTATATAGGAAGTCCAATTTCGGCCACCGGGAAAGTTTCGGGGGTCACTGGTATTGTACCGGGACCACCGGAAGGGTCCCGGGGGTCCACCAGGTGGGGCCACCTATCCCGGAGGGCCCCATGGGCTGAAGTGGGAGGGGAACCAACCCCTGGTGGGCTGGTGCGCCCCCATGGGCCTTCCCCTGCGCCTAGGGTTGGAAACCCTAGGGGTGGGGGGCGCCCCACCTGACTTGGGGGGCAAGTCCCCCTTGCCGCCGCCCCCCTTGGAGATGGGATCTCCTAGGGCCGGCGCCCCCCTAGGGGCCCTATATATAGTGGGGAGGAGGGAGGGCAGCCGCACCCAAGTCCTTGGCGCCCCCCTCTCCCCTCGTAACACCTCTCCCTCTCGTTGGAGCTTGGCGAAGCTCTGCCGAGATCACCGCTGCTTTCCACCACCACGCCGTCGTGCTGCTGGATCTCCATCAACCTCTCCTTCCCCTTGCTGGATCAAGAAGGAGGAGACGTCTTCCCCAACCGTACGTGTGTTGAACGCGGAGGTGCCGTCCGTTCGGCGCTCGGTCATCGGTGATTTGGCTCTCACACTGGCATACAGCGACAATGTGTGCAAGGGACAGCACGATTTAAACTGTCCTACTACTCTGAAATGGCCCCCAAATTGCATTAGTGACAGGGAGAGAGTGCCTCACCTAGTTGCGCGAGCTTGAGCCTGAGCTCGCTGATCTCCGATCGGAGGGCCTCGGCGTCGGGGGCGGAGCTGGATCCCGCGGCGGGCATGGCGCATGTGATGGTGAGGAGCGCCGCGACGATCAGCAGCGCCGCGGCGGAGCGGCGGGCCGGGGCGACGGATGGGAAGGTGGGGAGGCGGAAGCCGAAGGAAAGCGAGAGGAGGCGGAGGGGGAGGAGGAGGAACGCCGCCGTGACGAGGGGGCCTGCCCCGGCGGCGGCGGCGGCGGACATAGCTAGGGTTTTACTCTGGCTTTGCGCTCGGCGCTTCGGTGTCCGCGGTGGCGGCTGGTTTGACTTTCTTTAGATTGCGGACATTGACTTGTGTGCTGCTTATATATATCCTAATAAAAGAAAAAGAAAAGAAATGTGTTTTTTAGAGTTTAAAAATGGAAAATGTCGTTTGATCCTCCCTTCGTTTCTACTCCCTCCGGTCCTTTTTAGTCTGCATATAAATTTTGTCTGAAGTCAAAATACCTCAACTTTGACCAGACTTATAGAGAAAAATATATTAATATTTACAATGCCAAATCAACATTATTAGATTCATTATGAGATGTAGTTTCATAGTATATATATTTGGTATTGTAAATGTTGGTAGTTTTTAATATAAATTTGGTCAAATTTTATAAAATTTGACCTGATACAAATCTAATATGCGAAGTAAAAAGGACCGGAGAGAGTAAATATAAAAAATAGCTGCATTCCAGATTAATCAATATTATGCGTCTGTCTTGGTGTCTTAAGTCAAAATGGTAAGTTTGATCAAAATTAAAAATCTAATGAATCTTTTTTTGTTTGTTTTGAGTTTGCTTACCACATACACCATGTAGTGAAATCTATGAAACCTTTGGTCCTTCTACTAGTGCCTCAACTCATCAATCCGCTGAGGTTTGATCGCTAAACTTTAAAGACGGTCAACGTTTGTGTTGTTTGGTGTGTGGCGGCAAGGCGGCGGCATTGCCCCACTATATGTATAATGTTCTCCCCACCCTATCCTTGTTTCATCAGTGTGTTTCTCGACGGTGGAGGGCATGTGGAGTTGTGTCTCTGAGGGTCTTCCGGGATATGATTGGTTTAGGTTTTCGGTGGATCCGCCTGAATTTGGTCGGCTTTCCTGATCTGCAAAGTTTCTACAGGCTCTTATCGTTATTTTTTTCCAATGATTTTCTTCTAAGATCGCAGTCATCGGCATCTCCTGGTCTACATCGATGACTTCCCGTTCATTGGTTGTAAAAGCTCTTGGATTTGAAAAGGTGTGATGTGCCAAAGCAGAGGCAAGGGGTAGCATCGAGCTATGCTCACGGCACGATGTCAGTGGATGTAGGAGGAAGAAGACTTCAAGACCCCCAATATTTAAATATAATTTTATCTTTTAATATGCGTGTGTTCGTAAGGACTTATGATACTTAATTGATGGCCTTAACCCTTTTCACGCAAAAAAATGTTGATCCACATAAAAGAAAGAATGAAGAATGACTTGAAACTTGGAATGAATAATTGTAGCTGGGAATTATATTAATCAACGGCCACCACTTTATGCATTTTCTCATGAATGTGATCTAGAGAAATGTGAAAAAGGTATTAACATTGACAAATGTCCATAATTTCTGAAGGTTTTTTATGGGATTTTTTAAGGGTTTTCAATTGTACACATCCATAGACCAAAAGGATGTAGTTTTAAAAATAATATCAAAGTGATTTTGTTAGCCAGACAAAACAGCTACGCAATATTAAAGGTTGTAAAATTTGATGGTATGCACTATGAATTACCCATGTGCTAATTATTATTTTTGGAATGAAGTTATGTGCAAAAACACACTCTACTCATTTCTAGCCGTATTTGCGTTGCTCGCGTGCATTGTCTTGGACACGGCGACCACTATCGATGAGAGCAAAAAGGAGGTTAACAGGTGACATACGTGGGTATTGTGTTAAAAAAAAAGGGTGTGGACCTACGGAGGCCTTGAACCATACTTTTTGAAATATTCACATTCGATTCTTTTCTCTCCTGTTGCAAACGTACATAAAAGGACCAAAATTCAAAAAATTAGGCAAGCGCATATATATATATATATATATATATATATATATATATAAAACTATGTCTACATAGTTAAGTTTCCCTAAACTTCTAACGGTTCAAAAGTTATCAAAAAATATGAAATAAATATGGGAGCATCTCTCTAATGTAATAAGATGATCGAACGGAGGAATTGTCAAAATATGCATCTATGTGTCATCGACAAAAATAATAAGCATTTCAGCTCATTGCGACATAAATATATACTGAACTATTTGTTTTTTTGTCCAGGACACATACAGTCGTATTTTTTTAATCCCTCCGTTGGATCATGTTATATTATAGGTGTGTTGGTTCAGTATTTTTTTCAGAATTTTTGAGAACTTTTGCACCGTTGAAACCCTTAACTAATTCTGTGGCAAACACTTATAGAAAATCCTATATATATATACTGCCATATGCCAGGGGATAACTAATGTCTTGAACAACAAGGAACTAGTAATCCCTCATACCGGTGTACGTACGTTAAGTGTACGTACGTTAAGCCTTGGCAATCTGTCGAGGCTGGACCCGGTGACGAGCACGGAGCACCCACCCATTGGCAATGGAACTAAGAGCATCTCCAACAGGCGTCAAACGCGTCGCGCGCAAAAAACAGCTTTGCCGCGTGCCCATCATCTGATTTGGCGCGGCGCGCAGCGCTGACTCCAACAGCCGCGTTAAGATGCAGCGCGCGCGCGCCGCTCCAGCAGCACACAAAAATGCAGCACACGCGCTCATTTTTACAACATTTTTCGAAAGTATAGATAAATATTAAGATAATAAAAAAACGATAAATTGCATAGATAAAAAATGATGCAAAGGTATTTTACATCGGTGCAACTAGATAGATAGTTCGAAAGCATAGATAGATAGAACTACGGTGCAACTAGATAGAAACTACTACGGCATACATAGATAGAAACTACTACGGCATACATAGATAGAAACTACTCCATGTCGCTACCATCATCACCATCCTCGTCGGTGTTGTCCGAGGTATCGAGCCATATGTCGTCCCAACATTCATCGTCTAACGTGAAGATCGATCTCCCACCTGCTTCAACGATATCGCACTGCGCATTCGCCAATGCCTTCCGCCGACGCCGGTCCGCCCGCTCCGCGCGGCGCCTTGCCGTCCTCTCTGCCCAGTAGGCACGCTCGTCGGTGACGTCCTCCGGGTGGCGACGGCGCCACTCCGCCATGGCTCGCTCGTCCTCCTCGGCGATGAGGAGGCGGCGGCAGCGCCGAGCGTGGTCGGCACGGTCCATGTCAGTGATGAGACGCGGCGGAGGGGCGACGCGCTGCGCCTGCTCGCGCGTGAAGACGTCCCGGAAGTTCATCTGCGACCGGGGCCTATCCAAGCGCCACGCCGCCGCGTCGTACGCGCGGGCCGCCTCGTACGCGCTCCGGAACGACCCGAGGCCAAGCCGGACGTCGCCGGACCGGATCTCGGCGGAGTACCAGCCGTTGGGGCGCTCGCGGACGCCGCGGTAGCCCGATGAACCCCGGCGGCGCGGCGGCATGGTGGCGCGATGGTGACGCGGAAAGCGGCGAGGTGGCGAAGCGGCGAGGTTGCGAGGGGAGGGCGCGTGACGAGCGCGGCATTTTGCAGGCGCGCGCGAAGCGGCGTGCCAAATCTACCGCGCCGCGTACCGCTTTCTCCCGCGCGCGCGGTAAGTTCTCGCCACCGCTGGAGCGCGCGGAACCAGCCGGCGCGCGTTAAAACCAAATTTTACCGCGCGGGCGCGCCTTGCTCTAGGCACGGCGCCGGTGGTGGACGCGCGGTTCTGCTGGCCTGACGCCACGGCGTTCATCGTGGCCAGGACGCCCGGCCGCTGGTCACGGCGCGACTTGACCGTCACGGACGCCGGCGACGCGGCCGTGATGCAGGCGGAGGCGTCCGGCTTCGGCTTCCACCGCCACACCCTACTGCTGGATGCCGCGTCGCGCTGCCCCCTGCTCACCGTAAAGCGCAGGCCGTCCCTGTTCGCGCCCGGCCGGAGGTGGGACGCGTTCAGGGGGCACAGCACGAGCCCGACGGAGCTGCTCGTCGCCGCCGTCGCGATGCCTGCGCTGTTCGGCCGGGGCGACGTCCACGTGCACCTTGGCCGCGGCGGCCCCAGCGAGAGGCACCCCGACCTCGTCGTCGTCCCACGAGGATACTACGGGCGCGAGTCCACCATGTCCCACGCCGGCGCCACCGTTGCTTGGGTTAACCGGAAGCCGGGAGTGTTCCAGCCGCTTGAGTATGATGTTCGTGTTAACGCAGGCGTCGACCATGCTTTCGTCCTGGCGCTCACTGTGATCCTGGAGGAGATACGTCTCAGCCAAATTGGATAAACCCAAGGGTATAGTTCCATCTTGTTTGCGTCACCTAGAGTAGTATAGTAATGCAGAGTTCTTTTGGAGTTTGGGCTTCAAGAACAATTTTCTTTTTAAGTTTCAAAAGTCTGAAACAAAATTCACAATGTATATATGGATGCATTCTACATGTGTACACAACTTATCGAGAAGCATTAACGTGTGTACGATGGGCGAACAACCAGCGATGACACGTGTCTAGAAGCAGTAGGAGGAGAAGGAAAAAACACAGCGATTAATATAAGGAAGAAAAAAAGGGCAACCCCTCGCGCAGATGGAAACCCAGACACGCAACCCCCTCTCTCTCGTTTCCTCTCCTCCAGCCCGACTCCCAAATCCACATCGCCGCCGTGATTCGCCGCTGCCTCTTTCTCCGCCTAATCCACATCGCCGTCGTGACCGTTGCCGGAACAAGACAGGAGGGTGGAGGTGAGGGAGAGAGGGGAGGCTGGAGGGCGATGGAGAGAGGGGAGGTCGAACGAGGGCAGCGTGACCGCGGTGGCCGCAAGGAGAGGGAGAGAAGGGAGGCTGGACGAGGGCGGCGTGGCCGCGGTGGCTGGTTGGGTGGCTCCCTCGCTCTCGTGCAGCCGCGTGTCCGACGCCATGAGAGGGTGCTCCGCGGGGTTCTTCTCCAGCGACAACGCTACAGAGTTCGGCTGTCAACAAGGTCCTCTCACGCCCCTCTTCTTCTCCCCTTGGTTAGGTTTGATATTAGTCACGCGGGTCCAATTTGTTTTCTCATATAGGTCGTCATCTTGGTCCAGGCCTAGAGCTGGCAGAGAACAAGCACGGATCGGCTACCTGGAGTCCACTTCCAAGAAATTTTGTCGGCCACATTTGAAAGCTGGATATTTCTGAGAAGGAACTAAAGGTCAATGAGCTGACGCAGTTGGGTGGCATTGCAGATATGTTGCAGCCTTGTGAGTCTGAGACTCTAAGTATAGACATACATACACATACAAGAGCAAATGCATGCATCGAGTCTTCCTCTAGAGAAGGAAATGAGGTAAGCAAATAGAATGTATCTGGAATGGCCTCATGTGGATCATCTTCATCTGCTGGGTGTTGCCATAGAGTTACATAGGCTTGGGACCGTTTATTCTTTCCTTACTACACATCTACTCTCTAGACTTACCATACAGTTCATATAAGTCAACAAGAGTTTGAGATGTGAGGTAATTAGTGCTCAGCTCCTTTATTGTTTACTGCAGTTTACAGCCATTGTTAGCATACATTGAATTTATTAGTTTGACAGACTATTATGTGTCACGCGTGTGCATACAATATGAATGGAATTGATCCTGAATGAACTGATCCTGCCATAGATCACGTTGTGCAGCTAAACCTTTTGCGATGTTGAGCCTTGCTAGCTCAATTGCTGCAACCCTTCGAATATGAATGTGGACTATCAAATGGGTTGCTGCCATAAGTAGAGCTTTCATTTCCTGCTCCTGCAAAACAAACAATGTGGAGCGACTTATCTAATTGTGTCGAGTCTGAAGCTTCCATGAGCAGCCCATGGTATGATAATAAAACAAGGTATTAGATATTCATATGTGCGCTTCTCTGTATTAACTACCAGAGCAAGGATTGAACCTCATTCAAGTGAAGTGTTGCTTTCCTGATTATGTCATATACATGTGATGTTTCTTGGGTTCAATGCAGGTTGCCATTTTGTTGAGATTTGTTAGTCCAGTAAGCAAACTTCAGTTTGGGTCTGCACCATGATTTCTAAAACGTAAGGAAATCACTTGCTTGACTGCTTCAGTGCAGCTTGCCATTTTTTTTGAGATTTCTTAGTTCAGTTAGAAATGTTCAATTTGGATTTGCACCACAATTTCTAATCATTCAATGAAGGTTTGACTTTGTTGTATCCATTTATGCTGCTTCATCTACAGTGAGTTTTAAGATATATTTGATGTGGACTGCTTCATAGCATCATTGAGAGGACGTTTGAATGCGGAAAGAGTTGACTCCATTCTGCCCGTCAGTTGGTATTACCATAATCAGCTTTGCTTGAATCTCTGAATTATATGCACATCTAGATAAGGATTGTCGGTGTTTATTTTGGAGAAAATAGATTCAAAAGATGTCAATTAGATAATGATTTGTCTTTCCATGTACATACTATTGTTGTATGAGATTCTTTCTACGCATAATATATACTACTTTTGGGTTTGTTACTCAGTATCTATAAACCACTCGGAATTATAGGAGTACCTCTAACTAAACAAATGGTTATTTTAAAGGTTAAACTGCTGCATACTCTGGTGTCATGATCTTGT
The DNA here is from genome assembly GCF_003073215.2 of Triticum urartu. Classification (NCBI taxonomy): domain Eukaryota; kingdom Viridiplantae; phylum Streptophyta; class Magnoliopsida; order Poales; family Poaceae; genus Triticum; species Triticum urartu. Next base: position 617,651,359 of record NC_053026.1, on the reverse strand, counting down.
CGCTCATGTAGTGGATTTAGAAATTAGAAAGTCAAAAAAATGAAACTAATGCTATTGACCTCAGTTAGACCATTTTGCTGAAGACTCGAAGAATCTAAACTAGCCATCACTGATGGAAGCTCTTCCTCTTTGGTGGTGGACAGAAGGAGCACGGGTGCCCGGGACGACGACAACGACAAGCCAAAGGAGACACCGTGGATTCGTTGCCCGCTTCCGCTGCTGCTCGTGCAGACTCTGCACCAACCCGGCCTTGAACTACCCCATCTTATATACACAACGCCCCCAATTTTTAGGTACGATGTCCTCTCCAGTCCCACTGTTTTCGCTGTTTAGTCTGATGATTTCCGCAGATCCGTGGGTTTCTCATGTGTGCATTTTCCCTTTATTCTTGTAGCCACCAAGGCCATGGACTGGGACCTGTGTGTTCATTTGAAGTGTTGGTTTGAGAGATTTTTGTGCCCTGACAATGAGTGAGGCACTTGTGATATTGCAAGTCCTGATACAAGGCATGTCCTCTTTTATCCATAAACTTTGCAATGTCCATCTATTGTACTCCCTCCGTCCCAAAATAAATGTCTCAACTTTGTACTAACTTTAGTACAAAGTTGTACTAAGGTTAAGACACTTATTTAGGGATGGAGGGAATAAGAATTACTGATAAATATTCTCCATCGAGCATATTGCATTTGGGTCTTTGAGAAGATTTAATATTATGGAGTTTTGCTATATGGGATTATGATCAAGGTGGATTTGGGAATTTCTGATAGATTACAGTGATGCTACATCAAACCGTGCAATTTATAAATTAGACCACTCACTTAGTTTTTTTTAGAATAAGACCAATCACTTTATTAGAAAGGTAAATGTTGGCTTCTCCTGGTTGTGCTTGTAGTGCTTGTAGGACATTTTATGAGGGTGCAACGAGTTGCTTTATTATTTGTACAACTATCTATCCGGTTCAGATTTGGAATTTTCCACATGGTTGAAAAGATCATGTAACCAAATTCCGTGTCAACACGTTAACAAATACATCAGCTTGATTTGTGTGCACAATCCTGCCTTAAGAGGCGCCACCAGGTGGCGCCCCAATCACTAATGTGTATATATGGCTATCTATCGGTAAGCCCACTAGTTTACCAATGATAACAGACCTATCTTCTATTTCTTGTTGCTTCATCAAATGTCATCATTCATCCTAAGGCACTCGTAGGTCCCCTCGTGGCGGCAAGCACGTGACCCCTCTGATATCAAAATGATATCAAAAGTTAGGCTTTGCCCTCCAGACCGATCTCATTAAAATCACGGCAATGCAGCAAGTTTCATTTTTTATGGTTCTGTGTCCTGATCATGGGCAGCCCGGCCCGAAAGCCCGGCATCTGGGTTGGGCTCAGGCTTGACTTTTCTGCATGAAACCCGGCCCAAAAGCTCGAGATGATCCAAAATACATTAGTTATTCAAAAATTAGGTATAATATATTACTTTTTATACCCTGGAAATGATTATTTTAATTGATAAATGTCATTGTTCTTGTGTTTCGGACCAGTTTGGGTCGGGCTTGGGCTTAGATTTTTCACTTCAGGCGTTGTCAAGCCTGGCCCAAGCCCCAGATATGATCAGGTTTATTTCCCTGTCCTAATCTCATGATACTAGTTACAAACATTGTACTTAGGCCCTGTTCGACGCCTCTCCAACTCTTCAGCTCCGTAAAATATGGGAGCGAACGGAGCGCCACTTTGACAACTCCATAAAAATACACTGCGGGTCGCTCTGCTTCGGCCGCTACAGGAGCGGAGCGGAAAGCTACCGAACAGGGCCTTACATGTAAGACTGGACGCTCGAGCGAGCTTTTCGGCTCGGCCCGAAACTCGCTCCAGCTCGGCCCAACTCAGCTCGGCCCGACAAGAAAATAGGCCGAGCCGAGCTAGCAAATTTAGGCCCGTTCGACGACCGAGCCGAGCCGGTTTCCGCTCGGTCCAACTCGGTGGCTCGTTTTGCAGCCCAATTAATTTTTTTTAGATAATTCTCAGCCCATTGCCTAGACATAGCAGCCTACAGGAGCAGCCCAAGCCCATTAAAAGCACCCCGACTCACATGTGCGTCCCCCAGCGAGCGAATGCAGCCGCCGCTGCTTAGGGTTTGCGCCTTGCCGCCCCGCCGCCGTCCAGCCAGTGGCCACCACCCTACGTCGTGCTCCTCGCCGCGCATGAAGCTCTATGGCTCGCCGTCGACACCGACGGCATACGTGCCTGTTCGCCGCTGCGCCGGACGCCGCCGTTCGTCGTTGTCGTGATTCCTCGCCGGCAAAAGCAGGTATGGCCTCCAGTCCATGCCCTCCTCTCCCAACGATGACCCCAGCAGCCGGCCACGCGGAGGAGACTTTGCGAGCACACACACGCGCCCACACTTCACCGGCGTCGCCCGGCGGCGCGCACGCACACACCGGCCGCTCCCATGCATATTGAAGACTGAACATACACATCGGCACTCACTCACACGAGCCGCTCGGGCTGGACCGAGCAGGAGGCAAGACGAGCCGAGCCACTAAAAGTAGGCTCGTTCACCAACCGAGCCGAGCCGAGCCAGCTCGCTCATGGGCGAGCCAAAGCCTAGCTCGGATCAAACTCGGCTCTGCTCGGCTCGTGTCCAGCCCTACTTACATGGGTACTAATACAGGTGCCACACATTTGCAACCTATATAGTATCAACTCACGTAGGGCTCAGCTAATACCATGCATACAAGCCGACTGAAATAGGAGTACACGAAATAGCTCGAAGACTAGTACTAGGCCACTATCTGATTAATTATTTCTATCCCGATGTTGACCCCAGCGCGTCTTTCCCGGTACACGGAGAGCCACCGTGCACGGTCACGATCAAGCTTCCTCCGGCAGCACCAGTCAACGCCGGCTCCGCGGCCGCCACCGCCGACGACGACTGTGCCTTCCCGTTCTCGCCGGGCAGTCCCGCTGCCTGGGCCCGGCAGAGAGGGCACGTCGTCCTGGTGCGCAGCCAGGCGTCGACGCACTCCAAGTGGAACAGGTGGCCGCAGTTGGGCAGCTCGCGCGCCTTGTCTCCGTCGGCGAGCTCGGCCAGGCACACGGCGCACTCAGCCCTCGCGGCTGCCCCGCTCTCCTTCCGGTACGCGGTGACCGGCAGCGCCAAGAGCGCGGACGCGTCCAACCCGTGCCGCCGGCTGCGGATCATGCCAACGGACCGGAGGACGCCGCCGGCGAGGCCGTGGCCGCCGCCTCTACGTGACCGGATGATCATGAGGTAAACCATGAGAGGGATGACGACGACGACGACGGTGATCATCAGGAGGACCAAAGAGACGGTGAGCGCGAGGCGGGCGCTGAAGTTGTAGGTCGCCTGCGGCGCATACGGCTCGGCAGCACCGGCGCGCCGGCCACTGGGTTCCCTGACATGGCACCGGTCGATAACTCTGTCCGGTACTGCAAATCAAGTGCACTAGGATTGCAATGTCAAGTGCGAGCAGATGGATTTATCTCAGAGCTTAGCTTGGGCAAGACGGTGTTCGTGTCAACGGTGGTGTCAGTGTCACGTACACTAGGATATATATTTCATGCGATGCTGACACACGGGGTGGCGTGAACAATTGCCACTGACACGACTATTGCTCATGTCCCGAATAATTTAATCGGCGCGACTTGACCACAAGACATTTTTAAGGCTTACCTGAGCTTTCGGTACACGGAGAATTTTCTACCGTGCAAGTTTGTCCAAGTTTAAATGGTTGATGAACGGTGTGGGCAATTTCGCGTTATGTTGGGATAGGCAAGAGCATGCAATAGTATTCTACATATATGTCACTAAAATAAAAAGCTACACATCAATGCACCCAGAACAACTTTTTATTTGCTCTAGACGTGTACGGTTTACTTGTAGGGTCTGCTTGGTTCAAAGAAATTTCGTACAAATTTTAGAGGATTCCATTTCTTAGGATTTTTTTCTTCTATAAAGCTTGTTTGGTTTATATATAGGAATGAAAACCATAGGAATTTTCTTATGGACTGCTTTGCACAACTCCAAAGGAAAATTTCCATTGAGTCCAATGTCATAATTTCATTTGTTTTTATGACGACTCTGGCATGCACCTAATGCTTTGGGTAAGCTCTTCCGTATTTTCTGTGATGCAACCAAACAACTTACAGCTTGTTTGGCACCCCCCATCATTTCATTTGGTATAAATGAAATCTCTCCTAGGATTTCATTTGGTTGAAATGGAAATCCAATTGCAAAAAAACATGATTGGTTGCCGCACATGGATTTCTAAATTTGAATGACTCACATATCATGTTTGGCTGCCATTTTGGCAAGAGTTGATAAATCCACACATTGTTTGGCTTAAACAATGAGCTTCATAATACACAAATATCATCTATCAAAAAATTAACATTCATGTAACCAAGAAACAAGTTGCGGAACACAATCTTTAATATGAGAAGAATCACACCATAAAGCGCAAATCCACATGTATATTCATATTCAATTACAATTGCCATGTCCATCTCCATAAAGCCCAAAATGCAGTCTGACATAAGCAGAACAATGGTTCAAAGCTTCAAAGTTTGTACTATGCGAGGCTTGGAAGAGAAAATACTACAACTTGTCATTACAAGTGCATGAGGACAATGAAAACTAAAAGTTTGCATCCAAGTAAGATTTATGGCTTGACTTGCATCCAGGATAACTCTTTCAAAAACGATCGTAGTTACTACTATCTTGTTACAATTATCAAATCAAGACTCACACTGACAAATGACCAAGGACTTCTACAAGCTACTAAGAAACATGAACTTCTTGCAAGCCATGGGCGGCCAGACATACCTTGCAAGCTATTGTCCAGATTCGGTGGCTTGAGCAAGGTGTATGGCCCGTGTAGCAGGTTAGGAAGTTGATCAATTGTCCAGATTCGGTGGCTTGAGCGAGGTGTGTTGCTGAACAGTAGCGTGAGGTGGACTCAGCGAGGTGTGAGCCATGTACTTTCGTCACAATCATGCAGTTCCTACTTCGTAGTATACATGACTATTTACTATTTAGAATTCAAACTTGCAGCACTAAATTGAATCACTCGAGAAAATAAGAACAATACCTACATGCAACCCTCCGTTTTTTCATGAGCAAGAACTTGTTTCAAAAGCATACCAGAAAGAATTTGAAAAACTGCTTCAAATACAGTATCAAGATGCACAACTCGGAGAACTTCAATATCGACGGACTTGCTAGCTAAATGGCAATTGACAGATACAATTCGTCCAGATGCTTATTGTGGGTTTTCACAACCCTATTGCGGAAAGATAAGATATGCATTTGAAATAGATGTCCGTAAAATCCCCTTACAATAACAAATCCAATTTCGAAGAAACCTCATCCCCGTGTTAATAAAGAAAGTTCTACTTCAAATTATTCCTTTGTTCATTCAATTGTGTTAAAAAAGATACCTGGTATGCCTAAGAAATAGGCTAATGCAGCAGCTTTTTGTTCAATTTCCTTGTGGAGTAAATTATTTATCATCAGTAGTGTCATTTTTTTGGTTTTGACATTAATTGTATCTAAAAATTGTATGACCGCCTAAAGTGTGTACCCACTCTAGACCACAACTTGCTGTTTCTGCAACTAGCTTGAAGACAATCTAGTTATCCTAAACCAACCGAATCTGATATGTTCTTTGTAGTTACATGCTACCTACTAGCTAGTTGCAAAAATCATATATCGCCTTAGAAATTGTTGGCGTGCAACCATATTTTTTTAAACACAATACATACGCAGACGCTCATACATACGCCCATACGCTCACCCCTATGAACACACGCACGCACATCATATCACCATGAGCATCTTCGAGAGACTGAGCGATCACATCTTGAGATTGACGAAGTCGCCACAAACGCCTTCATAGTTGACGGGAAAGTATCCTCCACTCAACGCACATCGCCGGAAAGCCTAAAATAAATCTAGAAAATGCAAGCACAAATGGCAGGTCTCAAAATTGAAACCTGGTGGGCTGAGGATACCACTATCCTCCTAACCATCCAGCCACATCTTGGTTCGCAATGCGCAAATCATATGGTTCGAATGCGACTACATACCACATATTCCTGGCGATAGTATCACACCATCATAAATAAAGCAAAAGCGGCTTTGTGCCATTCTGCGCGGCCACCGAGGAAGGTGGCGGCGAGGCTCTTCGCCACCCCACGGTCCACGGGCTGCCCATACAGCGGGTGGTGGTCACTGGTACTCGGAGCCGTCCCCTTGGCCGCGCGGGCAACGAGGTGGTGGTGGGTGTGGATCATGGTTTGGGAGCTTTCTTTGGTGGTTCCTAGCGCCGGATCTGAAGATGACGGCTTTGTGCGGCTCTGCCATCCCCATCCGCCCGGGATTCTGGTGACCTCTGGTTCGCTGCATCTGGTGGTTGGGGCTGGGGGCATGGACTGAGGGAAACCCTTGGGCGACGATGACAAACATGATGTTGATAGCACTGCAGGAGCCAATCAGCTTACTTGTGGGCAGCATCGAGGTCCACGCCTTCCCCTGCCCTCCCATGTGTCCCTGGTGAAAACCAGAAATCCCTTGATTTTGGTGATTGCTGCGCTTCGACGTCGTCACGTTCATGAAGGCGTCGACTTTGGACAGTGCGGTGGTGGGCAAGGCTCTTGTGCGGGTGTTTGGCTGCCAATGGCGGTTGGTGTTCTTCATGGTGCGGCAGCCTGGTATCACGCGTGGTTTGCCATTCTTCTCCAAGCGTCTTCTTTGGCGACTTCATTCGACAACTTGGGTCATGCGTTCCGATCTGTTTCAACGGCGAGCAGCACGATGTGTGAGGTTGCTTCGGTGAGGCTCTCTTGCATGGCGTCTTCCCTTGGACCACCGATTGGTCCATGCCCATGTGTTCTCTGGGGGAGCATCTCCGCCTTCCAAATGGTGTGGCGTCCTATGAGCCAGGGCGAGAGGGCATGCTAGGTCTTCTTCGAAGGCGGAGACAGATGGTGTGGCTTTAATTGCCTTGCATGTTTTGATGTCGTGTTGTTGTGCTGTGTGTTTGTGGACTTCGGGAGTGTAAGGGCGTCATTGAGTTAACCCCGGGCCTAGGCCTTGCTTCTAAAAAAAGGCATGACCTGAAAATTGCAAAGATGGTTTTTAATGCTCATTTTAATGATATATGCAAGCAATTTTTTTTTTTGCGGATAACATATGCAAGCAGTTGTATACACTAGATACTCGTTTTCTACCCAAACATTTGAAATTTGTCGGTCTAAGAGTGAAACTGAAAGCATATGTTCCCTTTCATTTGCTTTTCAGAGAGAAATACACATATACGGAGTGTCATTGGTGTTAGAATTTTATTTTTTTGCAGTGTGTTAGAATTAATTTTTTTTGAGGTGATGTTAGTATTAATTTGGCAAGCGCGTACTGCAATATGCCAGCCAGGGGAAATAGTATCTTGTACAACAAGGAAAATAAATACTACTGTAGTCCTTGAGATACACGTACGATATGTACGTTGGCCTCGGCAATATGTTGCGGCCGGGCTGTCTCGCCTCACGACCTGGATCCGGTCACGATCGAGCAGTCGAGCACCCACCCACCGATCTGTTGCGGCAATGGCAGCGAGGACGGGAGCGGTAGTGGTGGACGCGCGGTTCTGCGCGCCGCACGCGACGGAGTTCACCTTGACCAAAACGAAGAGCTGGTTCCGCGACTTCGCCATCACGGACGCCAGCGGCGCGGCGGTGATGCGGGTGGACGCACCCCCGTTCACCTTTGTCCGTCGCTTCATCCTCGTCGCAGGGCCGGTTCTGAGATTTCGGGCCCGGGGCGAAACTAGGTGCTAATCCCAAAGCCTTAACATAAACATAAAAAAAATATGTTGAATTTTCAGCCAAACAAAATATAGTTTTTTCTTGTATAAGTTGTTTTCTTTACTAATATATCCAATTGAGACTAACCTAATTTTTTTTATCATAATCTACAAGTGGGTCCATCGGCAAGACTAGCAGATGATTTAAATGCCCATAATCACTGCTTTGATATGTAAAGCCTCTTGTCTTATTCTTCCATTTCAATTATAAGCATGTTGCCGAACTAAAAAATTAATAACCCTAATCATACCTATGTATAAGAACTATCTAATAAAACAATTATCAGCGGCCAGTTGCCACAGTGAAGAGTCAATGATGATAATGATTTATAAATTTTGATTAATCATCATGCTAAAATCTTATAGGGGATAGTCTACATGTATAAATAGATTTCAGAGACATACCTTCTGTTCTTTGTAACTTCTATACATTTTTTTGCGGGTCTTTGTAACTTGTCTCTGGAGAGTTAGCATGATTGCACGGGAGACGACGGCGTGGTTATCTCCGGCAGTCATGTACTCCTCCGACTCAGGCCTGCTATAACTCTAGGCGGTGGCGCCATGCACACACAGGAGATGAATATCTATCGCAAGTTCAGAAAGAAGATGAATATCAATCGCCACGCAAGGACCGACCCGTTCCCTCGCTTTTGGCCTCTGTTCGCATGGTTGTAGGCTAGTAGTCTCGTGGAAGGAAGGAAATTAGGAGATTTTTATTCATAACTACCCCTAAATAGTCGCATACAATAACTGCTACGTGTTTCCTAATCACAGCTTCGCTGGTAAGGAAGGAAATTATGAGTAAACAGTGCCCCTATTTAATAGAATCGTAGATTAAAGAAAGAAATCACAGATTATGAAAGGAAATCATAGAAAAAAGGAAATCAAAGACAATACATGAACTTCCGCATTTTGGGGCCCCTCTGGCAGTGGGGGCCCGGGGCGGCCGCCCCGTTCGCCCTTCCTCAGGGCCGGGCCTGCCTCGTCGACGCCGCATCGCGCTGCCCTTTGGTCACCACGGAGCGCTCGCCGTCCCTGTTCGCGCCCGGCCGGAGGTGGGAGGCGTTCAGGGGGGACGGCAGCAGGCCGAGGGATCTGCTCTTCACCGCCGTCGTGCAGCCCTGGCTGTTCGTCATGAGCGAGATCCACGTGCACCTCGCCGGCGGCGACCCCAGCGAGAGGCGCCCGGACTTGGTGGTCCGACTCAGTTCCTGCGGGCGCGAGTGCACTGTCTCCCGCGGCCGCTCAGACGGCGGCGCCGCTGTTGCCACGATCAAGCGCACGACGGGGCTGTTCGAGGAGCTGGCTTTTGCCGTGAGTGTCAGCCCAGGCGTCGACCATGCTTTCATCCTCGCGCTCGCCGTGATTCTGGAGGAGATACGTCAGGACGGAATCCAGCGTGCCGCCTTCTTCACCACAAGGAGATACTAATCCGCCTTGAGTTCACGAGATACTACGTCAACAGTCAACTGCCGCTATTTTCACATCTCTTTTCTGTCTTTTCTTGCCACATGTTTGCCCAATATTTCCCAACAGTTTGCTAAACTGGATCAATTTAGACAGAGTATAAATATAATCTAATTTATGTTACTATTATAATTGAACTGTCTCAACTCATGATTCGAAACAGCAAAATATTGTTTTTAGAAAATACCACCATGGCTAGCTTTGTCGGCCGCAGCTCGCACTCTAACTCACAGAGGAAGAATATACTCAAGAACATGGGATTTTGCCTACAACTTTTATGTTTCTTCTTTGCTATTTATTCTTTTCAAAACAAACGGGAGGATCCGTCTTTGCACCATGCCTCGCCCTCGCATGCATGCTCGATTTTGTCATCCACCACCACGAAGCCCGGCGCTGAGCTCGACCTCGGCTTGGACTAGACGTGCACGGCACGCTCAGATCACGGCTCGTGCTTATTACTTTGCATGTACCTAACACCCCTTTATTTCTCCCCTCCCCTCACCTCGCGCGCCTCCCCTCGGGCGGCGCCAGGGGCCCCCAATCCTGCGCCGCCAGCCCCTCCCCGCTCCTCTATCCCGAGCCGCTGCGGCGCTGCTGCCGCAGGCAAGGACCGCGGTGGCGGCGGCCCCGCACCGCAGAACCAGGGCGGGTGGTCGCCACGGCGGCGGTGGGAACCTACATGGCCGGCGGTGTGGCGGCCGAGGGTGCATGGGTGGTTCCGATGGCTGGGAATCTGGCGTCCTGTTCAGATCCGTCTTGGTACGGCCTTGGCCGGCTGGCGGCGCGATTCCTCCACGGCGAGGTTCCGTTCGGTTCTAGCCAGCTACGAGGTTGGAGGGACACGACTTCCGGTGAAAATCACGCCGACTTCGGTCATGACGGACGATGGCGGTGTCTATAATGCCGTTCCGTTCTAGCCAGCTACGAGGTTGGAGGGACACGACTTCCGGTGAAAATCACGCCGACTTCGGTCATGACAGACGATGGCGGTGTCTATAACGCCGTTCCGTTCTTGAGGCATCGTTGTTGCAGGTGTGACACCCACTCGTGATGCTCCGGGGGAAACCTTAGATCTGGATCTACCGGATCGGACGATGATGGTACCTTTGATACCGTTGTCCCTTCTGAGGGCATCGTTTTCGAGCAAGTGCTGATTGGACGGGACAATCGGAAGAGCGGTGTCTCATCCACTGCAAGGCCGGCGGTGGATCCCGGTGGCATGGTGCTGCAGAGGTTCGGGGACGGGCGTGTGTGGATGAATACGTGCAGGATGATGAATTTGTCTGGCATCATGGTGACGTCGACGACAGACCAGGCATGGTCGATGGGTCAGTTTCTCTAGCAGTCCATCTCCAAAGTAGAAACTGACCCACACCGCGAGGGCCTAGCTAGAGAGCATAACACCGGGCCCTCGCAGTGGCTTTTGATGATTCATGACAACAAGGTTAATGGGACTAACATTCTCTCTAAGTGTTGATCAGTTTTATTCGCAATATGTTATGTATGGAATATGTATGTTATGTATGGAATATGGTTCATGACCCCTAAAAATCTAAGGATCAAGCATCGACGAGATCAAGAAACATTTTCTAGCTTTTTAGTGATCAAAGATCACTTTGAGTCATAGGTATTTTTCGATAAAGGATGTATTTTATTGGCTTAAAATGGAGCATCAAGAGGATACAAACACTATGAGCACACACCCGGCCTCTGCATAGCTAGGATGCACACAGCTAACACCAACACACACAAACACGCCGGCAACAGCAAAGTCGTATAAGACCAAAGCTATACATAGGCGAAGTAAAAAAAGAAAAAAGATAAAGGCCCAAAGCGATCAGATCCACAGTCGGCAAACTATAGCAATGGCCATATCCGCACCAACCATCTTAGGTATAAAAGTACTGTCAAAATGGAATCTTCAACCTTGTGAGAGGAAGTTTATCTTTCTATGTTCTCAAAGATGAAACTCTAAGACCCCTCAGTTCTTCCAAGTACTAACTCTCTCATGTTTCATATGCTTAGGACCTTCGAGAGGATTCCATCTGAAGCGTCCAAATGTAAGCAAGGAGTTACTTTACTGAGTTAAACTTTGTGCAACTCGGACCCTATGCCCAAGATGTTCCATATATCTGAGACGCTACAAAAGCTTACTGCTCATGTTCTCCGAGTGGCATTTTTCCAGTACCCTCCAATCTAGCTAAGTTTGAATCAAAGTAAGTACAGACACCCCAAGAGAGTTTTAGCCGGACATTCAGAAAACATCCAGCAGCAAAATCCCACGATTCCAATATTGTTGTAACCATCATAATGGCTCAGCCTCCGAGCCTTTCGTGGACAATTCAATCTCTTGTGTTCAGAGCCTCTGAGTGAAAACGCTTTGTACCATTTGCGACCCTTTTGTTTATTGTGGCTTGTACGTAACATGAGAATGAGAATAGTATTGGTCCGGACCATCCAAGAATATCTAAAGTTGTGACCTTTGAACTCAGTTGGAACCTCCAAATACAAATGTATGCAACATCCAAGCCATGCGATTCATGTGTAACGGTCAGAATCGGGGTCCAGCCTATATATACCCCATCCCATCTCACCACCGAAAGTGAATTCTTCAATTCTTGTGTTCTCTGAACTTTTCTTCGCACTGAGATCAAGTCCTATGCTTTGAAATTTTCATCCTCTCCTATCATATAGATCCATCAAATAAGAGTTTCTTGTGGAGCACTTTTAGCTTATGAGCAAAAGTAAGTGATTAATCATCAACCACGCCATTTTTTGTTATTTTGGTGGGTGTGTGCTCCCTAGATCAATTAGATGTGTTTAGAAGCCTTAACGTGTGAAGGCGCCAATAATTTTGTGAAGATAATGAGATCCCCTATTTGTATGAAAATCTACCCTCAATGAAGCTTCCTTTATGGTCGCCATGGAGGTGGGCCAAGGGACTTTGTACACTTCAAGATTATATATTGGACTCTTGTGGTCAACCTTTGTTCTCATTGTATGATACTTTGTGTCTGAACCAACAATCTCAAGCTGAGGACTCTTGTGGGCCAAGGGAGTATGATTGAACCGACAATCTCAGGCTGAGGATAAAATCCTTGTGTTCATGATCTCTTTCCCTTACTCGCATTAATTTATGCAAGTTTGTTTCCAATCTTTAAAATCCCCATGATTATCCCAATGTTTTAGGCAATGGTAGCCTTCATTAAAATTGCCTAGTTGTGAAAATAGTATATTCACCCCACCCTAGACTCATAAAACGGTTCTACGTTGGGATACCGAGGGCGGCGAGGGGCCTCCGTCTTGGAACAAATTGCTCGTGGGAAGGCCCGGGCTAGACAATACCTAGCTCTTGAGAACTACACTACCACCCAAAATACACATTTGCAACAAAGAATTGTGGTCTTGTTCGCAAACCCTTCCCTTGAAAATAATGGGGATAATTCACCTTCCCAACTCAGAATATTTTCACGGGCCACGGTACCGACACAAGTAAGCTCATAGAGCGACTCGGTGTGCGTCATGTGTCCTCTGAAGAAATGGTCACAATTGAGTTGATGATTCTGCTTCATCGTAAGAGTTTTGGAAAGGATCCGGAGAAGGCAAGGATCGGAAGATACTTACCTAGCCGAAGCAGTCTCTTAATAGTTCTTGCCTCATGTCATGTACTGGAGGTGGGGTGGGTGGGGGTTAATGTATGAGCATGGATAGACTGAGTGCACATACCCATGTGTTGGGATCCCCGGGACTTGCGCATAGTCATGCTAGAGTAGACACTTGGAAGGAATAAGGATGGACATGGTAATTCTAGGATTGCACTGCGATAGGAGACATGTTCCCTTTTAACGGGCGATGTCGGATGCTTTTCATCATTGCCGACAAGATAACTTCGGGCTCCACCCGTCTCTATTGTTCTTCATGCCATGTGCATTGTTGATTTTGTAGTTGTGCACACACAATTTTGGTGAGACAAAGTTGTTTTTTCTAAAAATACGAGTGCTTGGCCTGAAAACTGCGATTCCTATTCTACACACGATTTAACGATGTGCAAGCAACTATTACCTTCGTCTCTAAATTCTTGTTTTAAATTTGTCTAGATACGGATGTATCACCAGAAGAATTTTGGGGCTGATAGAGTATATATAAGAAACTCCTTTTCTAGAGAAACAATTCTAAACTTATCAGTTTGTGAGTGAAAAAAAAGGCTTTGTACTATAAACTTGCTTTTCATGACACAAAAAAGTTTTTGTTTCGTAAAATAAATCTCTACCCTACTCCTAATGGAGCAGTTGGTAGTCTTCGCCGGTTAAATTTTGTCCCATCACCATCGATTTTTTTCCGTCCTTCCTCCCACGCGTCGAACCAAAAAAACTCCTAGCGATGCCCCACGCAGTCAAGGCAAACCTCCGGTCGCAGTCGCACCAGAGAAAAACGTCCAAAAAAACCTATGAAAAAAATCTACGAAATTAAACGAGCGAAAAAAACTGCCAAACGAACTGCACGCACGTCCGAGTGACCTCCTGCTCCTCTCGATCCCCTCAACCTACGATCTGTGACTACAGACGCACGAGATCGCCGCCGTCGCGGACCTAGCAGGAAGGCGCGGACGAGATCCCAAGACGCTCCTCCTCCTCTCCCGCGATGCAGCCGCCGCCGCCGAACCAGGGAGATGTCGGCGACCGTCGCCGCCGCCTGCACCGTCACCACCGCGCCTCGAATACGTCGCGGATCACCGGGACACCACCGGCGGCTGCGCCTCGGATACTGGCGACCGGCGGTGATCTGAGACCAACGAGTCGGCACCACATCCCTGGTACTTCCCTTCCCCATCCGCCAACCCTCTACCCTCCCCCTCTACGACACGACCATCTGGGCAGACCGGCGCCTTGGATGCATCGCCCGTCACCACCACGATGGCACCTCGCTGCTGCCGCTCGGCATGGATGCCCGCCCCAAGACATGGATAAGCTCTCGTGATCCCCACCCCACCCCTCTCATCCCCTGAATCCGTATCCTCTGCTCGTGCTCTCCTGTTCCTCCTGAAACGACGAGGGGTAGTGCCGGCCGTGGCTCAGCAGGATAGCATAATTAACCTTGTCCTTTTTCTTTTGTGTTTGAATCAGATTTGCTGGTTCTCAGTTTTACATGCACATATCAATCTTTCTTCTATATGCAGGTTACACACCTGATGATTTTTACAACCTCTTCTGTAGATCTTCAGAACACCGAGCGAAATATCGGCTTGGAACGATCTTGGGTTGGCGGGGCGGCCAGACCAGGTGGCAAATGTGGTGCACGAGTCAACCTCACAACATACTATGGTGTCTAGGATGGGCGTGGTGTAACATGACGCTTTGTAGAAGCATGTTATCGAACATCTCCACAGAATCCCGAGCTTGCCTAATTCCCAAAGCATGTTATCATAAGGATGAGTACGGAGGACAACTCTCTCAGTTCCCAAAGCACTAATCTTGTCCTAATTGCTCATATATTGAATCACTTTTCGCTGCAAATATGTTTTCTGTTTGATGAGCTAGAAGATGCTTGGAGGCTAAGGACAAAGAGGATCTGACGTTCACATTTTTGGGAGGCAATAAGTACTTTGTGCACTTTGGCTGTGGATATGGGTACACATTCTTGATGTCTCGATGAATTGGAGAATAGATGTGATGGTACGTGCTCTATGCAAGGACATGAGAACAATCCTCCAAATTGAACTACGTGATGGGAGAGTAGTTAGGAAACTTTGTTCGTGTACGGGTTGCTTTTCCTGTATATAGCGGGTGCTGGAAATTTCAGTTGCGATGATAGCAAGGATCAAGGAAAAGAGAACAAGGGTGGGGCTTAAACTTCAGTACGAGCGCTTGCCGTGGTTCTGCTATGCATGTGGCTACATCGGGCATTAGGTCATGTCTTGTGCGCGTAAGTTCAGGTGGTGAACCTGTATGCTGACGACTACGATGCTTACCACCGAGGAAGTTCGTGCAGCAAGCAGGAAGTAAGACCTGAATTTAACTAGATGACCCACAATATCTAGCAACTCAAACCATTGTGTCACATTAGAGTAATTTTTAATACAGTCACATAGCTATCCATGCTGACATGCTATATTATTATTTTAATTTGAGGTTAATTAAGTATTTTTTTCAGGCACCTTGGACAAATTCTGGAAAGAGGGGCACGACTCGGAGGTATGAGCCCCAGCAAGGGCCATCACAGCTGCGCTGACAAGCGAGTGTAAGTTGGTGATGGTGCCACCGTGTCAGAGTTCGGAGACTACCCTTGGAAGCACAAATTGGACAAAGTGCCTTGTGCCACTGGTGTTTCAACACCAGGGATGTGATTTTGCTCTATAGTTTGCAGTACGTTAGACAATTTTGTATGCTATTCAGTAATTAATGCTAAAGTTTATTCCTACAGCTTGTACATGAACAGGTCCCTGTTTACTGATGGCGAAAACTCATCCTTGATCCAGCTTACTCCTGCAAATGTTGACAAACGGACAATTCTCTTCATGCCTTATTCATAACATCAAATTTCTCAACCTGATGGCATCTGTCAAGGATCTCTAAAGCCGATGGATTAAACTTGTGTTTTTCTCATCTGTTCAGTATACATGGTTATCTTCGTAGGCTAGTTTCACTTTTGATGAACTGATGATAAAGCGACAATGGAATCAGAAGGTGAGCTAAAAATAATCTTGTTATCTATTGTTGTTGCAAATTTTCCAGTATGCGTGTATCTATATCATAAAAAAGGAAGCAAGTTTATACCATGATTATAATGTCCTACTGATGTGCTTATTGTATCGATGAAACATCTCGAATGTATTTCTTTTTACAAATCTAATTAATTGGATTCTTTTTTTCTTTCGTTTTATATTTAACATTAAAGTTTTCTTTTCTATCTTTTCTGATTCACAAATTACGGTCATGCCAATGGAAATGATGAATACACTTCTATAGTTGGTCATAAAACCAGTCGAGCATCTGGCCAAACCCATTTGCGATGCAGGCCCAAAAAACTTCATCATACATTCTGCAAGCTGCCTAAAGAAAAAACAGCACCACTGAAACATACAGTATGACTTAAAGGTAGCAATAAAAAACCGTATCTAGTTCATTAATTGGTCCGGATAATCAAATTATTCAATTGAAACATGTGAGAAATTATTATAAAAAGAATCTGGATGCATCATATTAAAAGTGGAATAGGGGCAGCAGCATCGATCCTTCGTAATGACCATCTGCTGGAAGGCGATGCGGTTGGCGAGAATTTGCTTAGCTCTTTCGATGACGCCACACGGGCATTCGTGAATTCTGAGTAAGCCGCGACCTGGTTTGACAGGGTGAGGGATGCGGGAGTGGTTGACAATGAGGTAGCCCTGTCTAAGGGCACCCAGTAGACTGAGAAAGGAACATTGTTTCTGTAACACAATGATATTTAGACTTTCAGTGCACCCCCTGCACTACGTGAGATTTAGAAGGTACTCAGATTAGTGTTTGCTGATTTCTGTAAATTCTGTTTATGTGAGTTTTATATTTTTCTATCCCTGTCGACGTACTAATCCACTGTTCATTGATGTGCACGTGGTACGGCCGGCGGATGCATCCATGTGCTAATTATCTGGCACCAAGCGAACGGAGCCGAACGAGTTGGGGCCACCAGCTGGCTGACAGCGCAGACATGGGCGAGCATGAGCAATATGGAGCTAGGGAGTAAGCTGGGAGCGGATGGATGGGGCGTGAGGTAGAACGGGGTTTGTTAATTACTTTATGCACGATCACAGATTTATCTCTTTATTTGTGTGGCTTATCAGGCTTGCCGCACGATCATAAATTTATCTCTTTATTTATGTGGGTGGACAGAAACATCCTTTCTAAAGTTTTCTTGGGGCTGTACTGACGAACACTCAACCCTTCGACAACACTTATTCAGTTTCTCACCACAAGTGAGTTATATTTGCACCAACATTCGTGTTAATCATTGTACGTGCTGGTAATCAGAGTTTAGATAAATGCTACTAATGCTAGCGCTCGCCCTACATGGACAGAGTGGTGGCCGAATGATATGGTTCAATAATAAACTGACTTGGAAGAAGCAACAGAACTTATTATGGACAAAGAGAGATGCACAATTTTTCTAATCTATTTATTATTGGTCGTTTCATGCATCGTATAGGGTAAAAAATTCCTAGAACATGAGTTTGTCCTTGCATAATTATCCATGCTTGATGGCACTACATTGTATCAGCATACTTTAAGTTTGTCCTTGTATTATCACGTATTCAGGGGCAAAAATGCCCAGAACAAAGAAATGATGAATTGTATTGTAGTCATTCTTGTAGTTAAATATTATGTTTAAAATTGGTCTTCACTTGGGATGTTGCCATCTGCAGGGTCGATGAGACATTGAATTTCCATATTGCTTTTCCCTCTTATTGACATGTTAAGAATATATCTTTAACAATAGAATTTAATATTTGTGCTTTCAGGTAGTAAGAGACATGATCAGATCGCTAACCAGTGATGAAGGTGTTATGTGGTCGTTGACACCATGGTAAATGTTGGTGTAGTGCCAAATAAGAAGACACGGAACAAAATCCCTAAGCTAGACATTATGGTATAATGGAAATTTGAGGATTCTTGCCTATCATACCCATCTGTAGTCTATATCATATTGCAAAATTCCATGAACATTTGGTCCACAATATTTTTTTTGTTATATGGTTCCTGCCGAAGCGTGGATGTAGGTGGATGTGGGCGCTGTGGCCGCCACCAAGGATGTAGGGGTCGCGCCCCAAGCTGCAAGTACGTGGTAGGTGCATCAAAACTGGCGAGGACACGGGAGCCGCACTGCAGCATGAGTGTTTTTCATAATTTATTTAGGTATGTGAGGTCTTTTTAATGTTCACATATATGCTGAAATTTTGACATTGAAGAACCAGCAATGGAGTTGTATGAAATTTCTTGCGAGAGCTATACCATTCATTTTAGTACTAACTAATTCCCATGAGTGCCAATGGTGAAATTTTCAGGCCTATGTACTGGATGATATTTTCATTGCTGGCAATCTTCATCAACCTATCTAAGAGGACATTGATATACTAATTGCTGCACAAGTGTTCTCAGCATTGGCTAGCAAGAATAGAGTATGATTGTTCAATGCTCACTGTTGTAAGCTTGTTTCACGAGGAGCTTCTCAGTGTTGTACATGTAGGGTGTGGATAATATAAATAAAATATATTTGTTCATTCTTCTACTATACCTCCGATTCGTCCCCCACGGTTCAGTAGAGTACAAGTTATGTGCTAAAGTATTAGGAAGTCATCATCTTCTAAAACATATTGTTACCTACTCAACCCAGTAGATCAAATAAAGAGTGTGGTGAACTTAACACCCTTCTATCTTTATTTGTTGTTTCTCTTATTCATAGCGTCTTTTCCCCATTTATAAATCTAACGGTGGTGAACTTAGACTTTGTGTAAGGAGAGCCATTCTGTTTTCTTGAACTTAACAACTCTCTATATCCTTATTTATCCAGAAAGCTTTCAGACGATACTCACACCATCTGACTCTTTGAAACATATAAATGTTTTTTCAGATCTATTACAATCCAAGATTTGTTAATTAATCATATTATTTATACTCATAAGTAGTATAAAGTTACCCCAAAATGTTAATATGATTTTGGATTATATATTATGATGCTGAAAAGGACGTTATTGGTGCCCATTAAAATAACAGTATGAAATAACCCTGCATATATTTGTTGGTTTTTAATTTAAGTCTTTCAACTCAACTGAAATTATTATTTGTACTCCTTCCGTTCCTAAATATAAGTCTTCCTAGAGACTCCAATGTGAACTACATACGGAGCAAAATGAATGAATCTACACTTTAAAATATGTCTATTACATCTGTATGTAGTCCTTATTGAACTTTCAAAAAAGACTTATATTTAGAAACAGAGGGAGTACACATTTATGACTTTTACCTCTCCTATTGGCTATCTGGAACGATTGTGGGTATTAAATGAAGAAGTCCTGTTAGGTGGACTAGCTCAAAATGGAGAAGTATGTTGGTATTTTCGGTTGATTGTTTTAAGCATTTAAGCTCGTAGCAACTTGTAAACGTCAATATCTTCGGGATGCCTTGCAATATTTTAGAAAACTATATTTTTTTCCAGCATGATGTGATCCTGGTCTGATCTAGCGTGCTGCCCTGAGACGTCCAGACCCCATTACTTCTCACATATGGTGGTTTTTAGATAGCGTAGACACATGAGACAATTTGGAGATTCCGATTCTCTCCTCCCTCCCCCCTCCCCCCCCTCTCTCGGTAAGACTAATATTATAGACCTTCTCCTCCTCAATCCTACCATGTATTATTCGACTTTTGTGCTAATACAGAAAAAAGTATGTTGTAAACTTGTGAGTCGTGAGTGATATTCTCGGGGCAAGTTTTAGCCTGCTTATTCACAATTGATGCTGCATGTCAATCGCCCTTTCACCCTTATTTTTTTATTTTAATGTCTTAGTGTATGTATAATTAGGGTTTTTCTCCAGTTGGTATTTGAATAGGAGTTGGTCGCTTCCCTTTACATCATAGTTCATAGTACAACACACACATTTCCTTTTGAGTCTCATGTGAATTTCATTTTGAGCCGATACACCAAATCTGAAGTTACATAATTCTAACAAAACTAAAAATTACTATAAAAATATAAATAAATGCCAATAAATTTTTAATCAACAAATGTTATCAAAGATTGATGTATCTAGCTACCTCTCCCAAGATAGCTAGGAGTAGCATGTTCTAGAAGATGTGTTTTGCTGCAGCAGTTTCTAAATGGTAAATTGTATGGTTTCAAGTGCCTAAGTTCATATGCAATAGTTTGCCAGCCAATTGCACATTGCAATTAAGTTTCTGGTTGTAACATCTTGGAACATTTTTTTAAAGGGAACAAAATCATCCATGTGTTAATTTTAATTAATGGAGAATAGCAATACATATGCTTTCACGAGACAATCGATCTTAAGCATGGAAAGACATTCAAGTGTTATTATCATTTGTAATGCAATGCACAATAAAGAGGTCAATGTTTATGTACCACCTTTATTTTGTGCATCAGATATGATAACCCTTTGTGTATAGGGTAGAATTACATTTTATTATCGAAATACATTGCAAGCGAGGTACATTACAATTATTTTGGCTATATTTTCTATCTATATGAAATTTTACATGCAACTAATACAAATTATGAAAAGTCCGTGGCAACGCACGAGCGGTCTACTAGTAAAACATAATTGATGGCTCGGCCTCACTGGCCATTTAGTACCGAGACGGATGGTATGTACTCGGCTAGATCTGTGGCCGGTTTCGAGAAATCAAAATCCGGGTTCAAATAAGCTATCGAATCGAACATACTTAACCATGAGATGCAGTTAGGTCTCTATTAGTCTCAATACCACATGCATTATGTGTCCTAGACCCGAGGCATGTGCATGAGCCCTAGATGGTGACCAACCTACTTAGGGCCGACTAAATGCCACTCGGTAACTAGATAGTTTGAAAGGTAGGTTTTGGGCTAGTCCAAATCCATGCGGCGAGACATGACCGACTGAGAAGGATTTGCCCCTGTGACTGGAGAGATATTCTCTAGTCCCTCTCGTGTGATCCGACTAGAAATATCACGGCCATGCGACTCGAATTAAGTGTTAATCTGGTCTCAGTAGTTGGCATCATGGGTCGAGAAAAGAGGTCGCCCTGGTACAAGGATGACCGATTCGCCTTGAGTCGGGCAACATATTGTTGGGGAATGTAGTAATTTCAAAAAAATTCCTACGCACACACAAGATCATGGTGATGCATAGCAACGAGAGGGGAGAGTGTTGTCAACGTACCCTCGTAAACCGAAAGCAGAAGCGTTAGCACAACAGGTTGATGTAGTCGTACGTCTTCACAATCTGACCGATCAAGTACCGAACGTACGACACCTCCGAGTTCAGCACACGTTCAGCCCGATGACGTCCCTCGAACTCCGATCCAGCCCAGTGTTGAGGGAGAGTTTCGTCAGCACGACGGCATGGTGACGATGTTGATGTTCTACCAACGCAGGGCTTCACCTAAGCACCGCTACAGTATTACCGAGGTGGACTATGGTGGAGGGGGGCACTGCACACGGCTAAGAGATCAATGATCAATTGTTGTGTCTATGGGGTGCCCCCTGCCCCCGTATATAAAGGAGCAAGGGGGAGGGGGGTGCGGCCGGCCATAGGAGGAGGCGCGCAGGAGGGTCCTACTCTCACCGGGAGTAGGACTCCGCTCCTTTTTCCTAGTTGGATTAGGACTTGGGGGGAAGGAGGAGAGAGGGGAAAGGAAAGGGGGGGCGCCGCCCCCACTCCTTGTCCAATTCGGACTTGGGGGGGGGGAGGGGCGCGGGGGCGCCGCCTCTCCTCTTCCTCCACTTGGGCCCATAAGGCCCAATAGCCCGGGGGGTTCCGGTAACCTCCCGGTACTCCGGTAAAATCCCGATTTCACCCGGAACACTTCCGATATCCAAACATAGGCTTCCAATATATCAATCTTCATGTCTCGACCATTTCGAGACTCTCGTCATGTCCGTGATCACATCCGGGACTTCCGAACAACCATCAAAACATATAAACTCATAATATAACTGTCATCGAAACGTTAAGCGTGCGGACCCTATGGGTTCGAGAACTATGTAGACATGACCGAGACACGTCTCCGGTCAATAACCAATAGCGGAACCTGGATGCTCATATTGGCTCCCACATATTCTATGAAGATCTTTATCGGTCAGACCGCAATAACAACATACGTTGTTCCCTTTGTCATCGGTATGTTACTTGCCCGAGATTCGATCATCGGTATCTCAATACCTAGTTTCAATCTCGTTACCGAAGTCTCTTTACTCATTCCGTAATACATCATCCCGCAACTAACTCATTAGTTGCAATGCTTGCAAGGCTTAAGTGATGTGCATTACCGAGAGGGCCCATAGATACCTCTCCGACAATCGGAGTGACAAATCCTAATCTCGAAATACGCCAACCCAAAAGTACCTTCGGAGACACCTGTAGAGCACCTTTATAATCACCCAGTTACGTTGTGACGTTTGTAGCACACAAGTGTTCCTCCGGTAAACGGGAGTTGCATATCTCATAGTCATAGGAACATGTATAAGTCATGAAGAAAGCAATAGCAACATACTAAATGATCTGTGCTAGCTAACGGAATGGGTCATGTCAATCACATCATTCTCCTAATGATGTGATCCCGTTAATCAAATGACAACTCATCTATGGTTTAGGAAACTTAACCATCTTTGATCACGAGCTAGTCAAGTAGAGGCATACTAGTGACACTCTGTTGTCTATGTATTCACACAATGTATTATGTTTCCGGTTTAATACAATTCTAGCATGAATAATAAACATTTTATCATGATATAAGGAAATAAATAATAACTTTATTATTGCCTCTAGGGAATATTTCCTTCAGTCTCCCCACTGCACTAGAGTCAATAATCTAGATTACACAGTAATTGATCTAACACCCATGGAGCTTGGTGCTGATCATTGTTTTGCTCATGGAAGAGGCTTAGTCACGGGTCTGCAACATTCAGATCTGTATGTATCTTGCAAATTTGTATGTCTCCCACATGGACTAGATCCCGGATGGAATTGAAGCGTCTCTTGATGTGCTTGGTTCTTCTTGTGAAAATCTGGATTCCTTCGCCAAGGCAATTGCCCAGTATTGTCAAAAGATTTTCATTGGACCCGATGCACTAGGTTATGACACCTAGATCGGATATGAACTCCTTCATCCAGACTTCCTTCATTTGCTGCTCCTGAAGCAAGCTATGTACTCCGCTTCACATGTAGATCCCGCACAACGCTTTGTTTAGAACTGCACCAACTGACAGCTCACCGTTCAATGTATAAACATCGTATCCGGTTTTGATTTAAGAATTCGTCCGGATCAGTGTCAAAAGCTTGCATCAACGTAACCATTTACGATGAGCTCTTTGTCACCTCCATAAACGAGAAACATATCCTTAGTCGTTTTCAGGTATTTCAAGATGTTCTTGACCGCTGTCCAGCGATCCACTCCTGGATTACTTTGGTACCTCCCTGTTAGACTTATAGCAAGGCACACATTAGGTCTGGTACACAGCATTGCATATATGACAGGTGTTGGAAATATGCCCTAGAGGCAATAATAAATTAGTTATTATTATATTTCCTTGTTCATGATAATTGTCTTTATTCATGCTATAACTGTATTATTCGGAAATCGTAATACACGTGTGAATACATAGACCATAATATGTCCCTAGTAAGCCTCTAGTTGACTAGCTCGTTGATCAAATAGATGGTTACGGTTTCCTAACCATGGACATTGGATGTCGTTGATAACGGGATCACATCATTAGGAGAATGATGTGATGGACAAGACCTAATCCTAAGCCTAGCACAAAGATCGTATAGTTCGTATGCTAAAGCTTTTCTAATGTCAAGTATCATTTCTTTAGACCATGAGATTGTGCAACTCCCGGATACCGTAGGAGTGCTTTGGGTGTATCAAACGTCACAACGTAACTGGGTGACTATAAAGGTGCATTACAGGTATCTCCGAAAGTGTCTGTTGGGTTGGCACGAATCGAGACTGGGATTTGTCACTCCGTGTAAGCGGAGAGGTATCTCTGGGCCCACTCGGTAGGACATCATCATATGCGCAATGTGACCAAGGAGTTGATCACGGGATGATGTGTTACGGAACGAGTAAAGAGACTTGCCGGTAACGAGATTGAACAAGGTATATGGATACCGACGATCGAATCTCGGGCAAGTAACATACCGCTAGACAAAGGGAATTGTATACGGGATTGATTAAGTCCTTGACATCGTGGTTCATCCGATGAGATCATCGTGGAACATGTGGGAGCCATCATGGGTATCCAGATCCCGCTGTTGGTTATTGACCGGAGAACGTCTCGGTCATGTCTGCATGTCTCCCGAACCCGTAGGGTCTACACACTTAAGGTTCGGTGACGCTAGGGTTATGAAGATATGTGTATGCAGTAACCCGAATGTTGTTCGGAGTCCCGGATGAGATCCCGGACGTCACGAGGAGTTCCGGAATGGTCCGGAGGTAAAGAATTATATATAGGAAGTGCTATTTCGGCCATCGGGACAAGTTTCGGGGTCACCGGTATTGTACCGGGACCACCGGAAGGGTCCCGGGGGTCCACCAGGTGGGGCCACCTGCCCCGGGGGGCCACATGGGCTGTAGGGGGTGTGCCTTGGCCTATATGGGCCAAGGGCACCAGCCCCAAGAGGCCCATGCGCCAAGAGAGAGGAAAAAGGGGAGAGTCCTAAAAGGGGAAGGCACCTCCGAGGTGCCTTGGGGAGGATGGACTCCTCCCCACCCCTGGCCGCACCCTTCCTTGGAGGAAGGGGCAAGGGCTGCGCCTCCCCCTCTCCCTTGGCCCTATATATAGTGGGGAAAAAAGGAGGAGCAAACCAATCTAAGCCCCTGGCGCCTCCCTCTCTCCCCGTTACGTCTCTCTCTCGTAGTATAGGCGAAGCCCTGCTACTGTGACGCCCTGCATCCACCACCACGCCGTCGTGTGGCTGGATATTCATCAACCTCTCCCTCTCCCCTTGCTGGATCAAGGCATGGGAGACGTCTCCGGGCTTTACGTGTGTTGAACGCGGAGGTGCCGTGCGTTCGGCACTTGATCATCGGTGATTTGAATCACGACGAGTACGACTTCATCAACCCCGTTCACTTGAACGCTTCCGCTTAGCGATCTACAAGGGTATGTAGATGCACTCTCTTTCCCCTCGTTGCTGGTTTCTCCATAGATAGATCTTGGTGATACGTAGGAAAATTTTGAATTTCTACTTCGTTCCCCAACAGGTGGACACCCCAAAAGAGGGAGAGGGCGATGGAACAGTGGAGGATGACCCCTCCAAGAAACAGCAAAAGCGCCGGCGTTAGCGGCGCCGCTCAAAATCCCGTCAACACAAAAACAGCGATTCCAGCACGGGAGATAATAATACCCCGGAAAGCGCCGAAGAACATCCCCCCGGGCAAGATTTAGCACAGGAGGATGGAGAAACCAGCCCTCATGAGAGAGCGGCCGACAGAGAGGTCGAGGACGATAATTGTATGCCTCCCTCCAAAGACGAGGCAAGCCTCGACGACGACGAATTCACCGTGCCGGACAGAGAGGATCCCGTCGAACAAGAGCGTTTTCAACGCAGGCTTATGGCCACGGCAAGAAGCCTCAAGAAAAAATAGCAACAGCTTAAAGCTGATCAAGATCGGCTAGTCGATAGATGGACTGAAGTCCTTGCGGCCGAAGAGCATAAACCCAAACACCCCTCCAAGTGCTACCCGAAGCGCAGGTTGCTACCCCGATTAGAGGAGGAAGCACTCGACGCGGCCGACAGGCCACCTCGTGGCCGCGACAGAGAGGCCTCATGGCCCTCCACCCAAGCCGCACCCCGTACCAAGGCACAGGAATATGCGCCGGACTTACGAGACATGTTGGAGGACAAGGCAAGGTAAACAAGATCGATCTACAGATCGCGTAGGCTCCCCACGGCTCGAGACGATAACCGTCACGCCGGCCACAAATTCGGCAGGGCCGAACACAGTAGACAAAGCTCATTGGAGCTACGTCATGATATCGCCCAGTATAGAGGCGCCGCACACTCTTTGTGCTTCATAGACGAAATAATGGATCATCAAATCCCCGAGGGTTTCAAACCCGTAAACATCGAATCATATGATGGCTCAACAGATCCCGCGGTATGGATCGAGGATTATCTCCTTCATATCCACATGGCCCGCGGCGATGATTTCCACGCCATCAAATACCTCCCACTCAAGCTTAAAGGACCAGCACGGCAGTGGCTTAACAGCCTGCCAACAGGGTCAATCAGCTGTCGGGAGGACCTGGAAGCCGCATTCCTCGACAATTTCCAGGGCACTTATGTGCGCCCCCCAGACGCTGACGACCTAAGCCAGGTAATTCAGCAGCCAGACGAATTGGCCAGGCAATTCTGGACACGGTTCCTAACAAAGAAAAATCAAATACTCGACTGTCCGGACGCAGAGGCCTTAGCAGCCTTCAAGCATAATATCCATGACGAGTGGCTTGCTCGGCACCTAGGACAGGAGAAGCCGAAATCTATGGCAGCACTCACGGCACTCATGACCCGCTTTTGCGCAGGAGAAGACAGCTGGCTTGCTCGTAGCAACTATATGACCAAGAACCCTGGTCGTTCGGACACCAGGGACATTAGTGGCAGGTCGCGTCGCAACCAGCAGAAGTGCCGCATCAACGGCGACAATGCTAAGGATACGGCAGTTAATGCCGGATTCAGAGGCTCTAAATCCGGTTAGCGGAAAGAGTCATTCAAAAGGAATCCTAGGGGCCCATCCAGCTTGGACCGAACTGAAGGAAATATGCCCTAGAGGCAATAATAAAGTTATTATTTATTTCCTTATTTCATGATAAATGTTTATTATTTATGCTAGAATTGTATTAACCGGAAACATAATACATGTGTGAATACATAGACAAACAGAGTGTCACTAGTATGCCTCTACTTGACTAGCTCGTTAATCAAAGATGGTTATGTTTCCTAACCATGGACAAAGAGTTGTTATTTGATTAACGGGATCACATCATTAGGTGAATGATCTGATTGACATGACCCATTCCATTAGCTTAGCACCCGATCGTTTAGTATGTTGCTATTGCTTTCTTCATGACTTATACATGTTCCTATGACTATGAGATTATGCAACTCCCATTTGCCGGAGGAACACTTTGTGTGCTACCAAACGTCACAACGTAACTGGGTGATTGTAAAGGTGCTCTACAGGTGTCTCCAAAGGTACATGTTGGGTTGGCGTATTTCGAGATTAGGATTTGTCACTCCGATTGTCGGAGAGGTATCTCTGGGCCCTCTCGGTAATGCACATCACATAAGCCTTGCAAGCATTGCAACTAATGAGTTAGTTGTGAGATGATGTATTACGGAACGAGTAAAGAGACTTGCCAGTAACGAGATTGAACTAGGTATTGAGATACCGACGATCGAATCTCGGGCAAGTAACATACCGATGACAAAGGGAACAACGTATGTTGTTATGTGGTCTGACCGATAAAGATCTTCGTAGAATATGTAGGAACCAATATGAGCATCCAGGTTCCGCTATTGGTTATTGACCGGAGACGTGTCTCGGTCATGTCTACATCATTCTCGAACCATAGGGTCCGCACGCTTAACGTTACGATGACAGTTTCATTATGAGTTTATGTATTTTGATGTACCGAAGGTTGTTGGGAGTCCCGGATGTGATCATGGACATGACGAGGAGTCTCAAAATGGTCGAGACATAAAGATCGATATATTGGAAGCCTATATTTGGATATCAGAATCGTTCCGGGTGAAATCGGGATTTTACCGGAGTACCGGGGGGTTACCGGAACCCCCCCGGGGGTTATTGGGCCTACATGGGCCCTAAGGGAGAAGAGGAAAGGAGGCAAGAGGTGGCCGCGCGCCCCTCCCCTCCCTAGTCCGAATAGGACAAGGAGAGGGGGGCGGCGCCCGCCCTTTCCTTTCCCTCTTCCTACTCTTTCCCACTTCTCCTTCTCCAACTAGGAAAGAAGGGAGTCCTACTCCCCAGAGGGAGTAGGACTCTCCTGGCGCGCCCTATGTGGCCGGCCGGCCTCCCCCCTTTAGTCCTTTATATACGGAGGTAGGGGCACCCCAGAGACACACAAGTTGATCCACTTGATCTTTTCCTTAGCCGTGTGCGGCGCCCCAGCCACCATAGTCCTCGATAATATTGTAGCGGAGTTTAGGCAAAGCCCTGCTGCAGTAGTACATCAAGATCGTCACCACGCCGTCGTGCTGACGGAACTCTTCCCCGACACTTTGCTGGATCGGAGTCCGGGGATCGTCATCGAGCTGAACGTGTGCTAAAACTCGAAGGTGCCGTAGTTTCGGTGCTTGATCGGTCGGGCCGTGAAGACGTACGACTACATCAACCAAACGCTTCCGTTGTCGATCTACTAGGTATGTAGATCACACTCCCCCCTCTCGTTGCTATGCATCACATGATCTTGCGTGTGCGTAGGAAATTTTTTGAAATTACTACGTTACCCTTCATGTCTATGGGGTGCCCCTGGCCACGTATATAAATGATGGAGGGAGGAGGAGGCCGGCCCTCATAGGGCGCGCCCAAAGTGTGGAGTCCTACTAGGACTCCCTAGTCCTAGTAGGATTCCACCTCCCACATGGAATAGGAAAAAGAGAGGGGAGAAAGAGAAGGAAGGAAGCGGCGTCCCCTTTGCGTAGTCCAATTCGGACCAGTCCATGGGGAAGGGCCGCGGCCACCCTTGAGGCCTTTTTCTCCTTTCCCGTATGGCCCATTAAGGTCCAATACGAATTCCCGTAACTCTTCAGTACTCCAAAAAATACCCGAATCACTCGGAACCTTTCCGATGTCCGAATATAGCCTTCCAATATATCGATCTTTATTTCTCGACCATTTCGAGACTCCTCGTCATGTCCCCGATCTCATCTGGGACTCTGAACAAACTTTGGTTATCAAATCACATAACTCATAATACAAATCATCACAGAACGTTAAGCGTGCGGACCTTACGGTTCGAGAACTATGTAGACATGACCGAGACTCATCTCCGGTCAATAACCAATAGCGGAACCTGAATGCTCATATTGGTTCCTACATATTCTACGAAGATTTTTATCGGTCAAACCGCATAACAACATACGTTGTTCCCTTTGTCATCGGTATGTTACTTGCCCGAGATTCGATCGTCGGTATCTCAACACCTAGTTCAATCTCGTTACCGGAAAGTCTCTTTACTCGTTCCGTAATGCATCATCCCACAACTAACTCATTAGTCACATTGCTTGCAAGGCTTATAGTGATGTGCATTACCGAGAGGGCCCAGAGATACCTCTCCGACAATCGGAGTGACAAATCGTAATCTCGATCTATGCCAACTCAACAAGTACCATCGGAGACACCTGTAGAGCATCTTTATAATCACCCAGTTACGTTGTGACATTTGGTAGCACACAAAGTGTTCCTCTGGTATCCGGCAGTTGCATAATATCATAGTTATAGAAACATGTATAAGTCATGAAGAAAGCAATAGCAATATACTAAACGATCAAGTGCTAAGCTAACGGAATGGGTAAAGTCAATCACATCATTCTCTAATGATGTGATCCCATTAATCAAATGACAACTCATGTCTATGGCTAGGAAACTTAACCATCTTTGATTCAACGAGCTAGTCAAGTAGAGGCATACTAGTGACACTCTGTTTGTCTATGTATCCACACATGTACTAAGTTTCCGGTTAATACAATTCCAGCATGATTAATAAACATTTATCATGAAATAAGGAAATAAATAATAACTTTATTATTGCCTCTAGGGCATATTTTCTTCAGTCTTCCACTTGCACTAGAGTCAATAATCTAGTTCACGTCGCCATGTGATTTAACACCAATAGTTCACATCGCCATGTGACCAACACTCAAAGGGTTTACTAGAGTCAGTAATCTTAGTTCACACTGCTATGTGATTAACACCCAAAGAGTACTAAGGTGTGATCATGTTTTGCTTGTGAGAGAAGTTTAGTCAATGGGTCTGCCATATTCAGATCCGTATGTATTTTGCAAATTTCTATATCAACAATGCTCTGCACGGAGCTATTCTAGCTAATTACTCCCACTTTCAATATGTATCCAGATTGAGACTTAGAGTCATCTGGATCAGTGTCAAAACTTGGATCGACGTAACCCTTTACGACAAACCTTTTGTCACCTCCATAATCGAGAAACATATCCTTATTCCACTAAGGATAATTTTGACCGTTGTCTGGTGATCTACTCGTAGATCACTATTGTACTCCCTTGCCAAACTCAGTGTAGGGTATACAATAGATCTGATACACAGCATGACATACTTTATAGAACCTATGGCTGAGGCATATGGAAGGACTTTCATTCTCTTTCTATCTTCTGCCGTGGTTGGGCTTTGAGTCTTACTCAATTTTACACCTTGTAACACAGGCAAAAATCTTTCTTTGACTGTTCCATTTTAAACTACTTCAAAATCTTGTCAAGGTATGTACTCATTGAAAAAAAAACTTATCAAGCGTCTTGATCTATCTCTATAGATCTTGATGCTCAGTATGTAAGCAGCTTCACCGAGGTCTTTCTTTGAAAAACTCCTTTCAAATACTCCTTTGTGCTTTTTAGAAAATTTTACATTATTTTCGATCAACAATATGTCATTCACATTTACTTTTCGGAAATGCAAATATGGCAGTAACTGATAGAACTTATATATATATATATGAAAACAAAGTAAAAAAATATATAATAAAAAATAGATAATGTAACAAAGATTTGATGCAAATATATAGATAATGTAGCAACAGACAGTATATGTTCACAAATTTAGGCCATGCCGACCGTGGTAGGTTGAGATTGAACATACCGAGCGCTCCTTGAAGTCATCCGGAGTGGTGAGATAAAACTTCGTTTCCGACTGACCATGACCACAGTTGCCCGGTTTGTGCTCGCACTGTGGACACATAAATGAACACCCACGAATCAGCTAGAACAAAAATAATTCCACGATTTCCATTGGTGGATTAACAGCGACGAATGGACTGCGATAAGAGATGAGTGAAACTGAGTACACGGCCCTATATAACGGGATCACGGATGAGAGATGAGTGAAACTCTGGGCTACTTAGATCGCTATGAAGTTGCATTACCAAGGTATATATCATAGGGCATAGAAATGGGAGGCATTCTGCACAGGGCCAGACCGAGAAACTGGGTACGCGGCCCTATATAACGGGATCGCGGATGAGTGATGGCCAATGAATTTAGAAGACTTGATCTCGAAGTGCCAGTGTCCGGGCCTCCTGGGTGAGGGATTGGCGTTTGTCAGAGTGCTTTAACACTTGACAAGGAAAAAAAGTCTATAGAACAGACACAAAGGCCCGCTGCATTGCATTGAGTTGGGTGTATAACCAGATTTTTTGCCACAACATATGGATTGTTGAAAAAGATTGTCCACATTAGAGACTTGTCAAGCAAGCCTTAAAAGTGTACTAGTATTATTAGTTAATTATCCGGATGTTGCAACGGGGGCAAACATTTCTAAATGATATTTTTCATAATTAACGTGAGCCTACCATCCAATGCCCGATAATACTTTTCATAAATAACATGATCCTTACAATACTCTTCATAATTATTGTGATCCTCCCGTGCAATGCTTGATGATATTTTTCATAAATTAATGTCTGACTAATTTTTTTTGAACACAGTACAAACGTAAGCACACACGCATACATTCATTTCTATGAGCACCTCCAAAAGATTGAGCCAACATATCATTTTAAAATTTATGAAGTCACCGTAGGCATCTCATGGTTGACGGGAACGCTCCTCCCACTGAATGCGCAATTGCCGGAAATCATAAAATAAATCCAAGAATAAACGTGAGCACCGGGACTTGAATCCTGCTGGGCTGGGAATACCACAATCCCTTTAACCATCCAACCATAGGTTGGTTTGCAATTAATGTCTGACAAATCAACATGTGTAATTAATTGTTTGACTAATTAATTGTATGCAGTTGTGGACAAGGCAGAGACTAGGCAAGATAGAACAATTTTCGGCATTAATAGTTTGCCCACAAAACTGACAAAACGATAACAACTACGGATAGCCCTTTTCTAACAATAGAGATCATTTCGAGTGTAGCCAACAACTGTTATTGCTAAGATTAGCCCCGTTACCATCCTTTTTTTTATTTTTCTTCAGGAAACTTTCGATCTATTCATCTTCAATTACGGGAGTACAATGAACACTAATAATAATAAAAATTGTTCTTAATTACAACCATAGTGGACCAGTATTATGTAATAGGACTATACCAAGTGTGCTATACACTATGTACGACTATAGTCTACACTCACCCGCAAAAAAAGAGACTATACTACACTGAATCATCTGCGAGACATCAGGAGAGAAAAATACAAATAATTAAACCCAATGGATTGTGTCTATACTTCCTCCGTTTCTTTTTAATCTGCATATAAGATTGGTCAAAGTCAATCTTAACTTTGACTAAATTTATAGAAAAATATATCAAGATTCACAATATGAAATCAATATTGTTAGATGCATCATGAAATTACTTTTCATATCATATAGCTTTAGTATTGTAGATGTTGATATTTTTGCCTACAAAGTTAGTTAAACTTTACAAACTTTGACTTGACCAACCAACAAGTCGTCATCCACGGGAAGGGATATGTCTCTCCTTGTTTTCGGCCAGCAGAACGTACGTAGTGCTTGCCTCAGGCGCCCCCTAAATGAGTCAGCCCAGCGCGGAGGAGCTCTGGCTCTCCAACACACTTTTCCCCAATTTTTTGTTTTATTATATTTACTTATATTTTTATAGTGAACTTTTTCAATTTAAATGAAGTCCATGCGTGCTCAATAAATGCTTATACAATGTAAATTTAGGTTTCACAACTCAACCGAAATGTTGATAGCACTAAAAATATATATATATTACATTTTAAAATGTTCACGTGATTCAAAAAATGTTCATGCATACTTTCAAATGTTTATACAATGTAATAAAAATGTTCACCTAATTCAAAAATGTATTTTTGTCAATTCATAAAAATGTATGTGATCCTCATATATGAAAAAAAAATTGTACAGTGTAGAAAAAATGTTCCCACAGCTGAAAAAAATTCGTACCATTTAATTAAAATCAACGTGTATTTGAAAAATAAATTTACGCTTATCCAATTGTTTTTCAAAAGTAGGTATCTGAAAAATAAATTTTGCTTCCGAGTTTTTTTCCCGGTTCATCGATCTGGTTCGTCGACTCCTAATCCGATGGCTGTGAGTGGCTAAGTCGAGGCAAGTCGACCTCAGACTTCACTCTAGCAACTTCCGCCGCCGCTGCCGGACACGACCTTGACCTTCCAAACTCCGGTGAGCCTCCAAATGGCCCGCCACCTTCTCCATCGTAGCCTCAGCTATTCCTCCTCCGCCGCGGACATGGTCGTCTCCTCCATCCGCCTCCTCTCCGCCACTAACCCTAGCAAATCAGCCCCAGCCCCCGCTCCCCTTCAGCCAATTAACCGCAATCTCGATCCAGGAGCAGCTCCTCCCCATCCTCCTCCTACCACCACCCTCCTGTCCCCGGCGGACCGCCTCCGCGGGGTCTTCCTCCAGAAGCCCCCCGGCCGCGCCGCCCTCCACCGAGCCCTCTCCTCCACGGGCATCGACGCCCTCTCCCCCGAGGTTCTCTCCGATGTGGTCGGCCGCGGCAACCTCAGCGGCTCCGCCACCGTCGACCTCCTCGACTGGGCCATCTCCAGCGCCAAGCTCCCCCCTTCCGTACAGTCCTGCAACATCGTCATCAGGGCTCTGGGCAGGAGGAAGTTCTTCAGCTCTGTCGAGCCTGCCCTGGAGGTGATGCGGAAAAATGGCATCTTTCCGGACTTAACCACGCTGCAGATCATCATGGATACTCTGGTTGCCGCCAGGCAGGTCAACAAGGCCGTCCAACTGCTCGAGAGCGACCAATCTGGGTTAGGAATTGGGCAAACTTGCAACAGAAAGGAGGCCTTCTCTGCTCTCATCGAATGCCTCTGCCGGAGGTCACATGTCGGCATTGCCAGCTCGCTCGTACAAGCCGCCCGTGGACAACCATTCAGTCTTGATAAACAAGTGTACAATGATGTGCTTGGCGGTTGGGCGAGGTTTGGGAGGGTTGATAAGCTGGAGCATTTCTGGGCAATGATGCTGGAGGATGGGCTAGTGCCCGATGATGTTTCGCATTGCCATCTCATTGAGGCATTGGGGAGGGCAGGGCAGGGCGAGGAGGCACTCAGGGTGTTTGAGAAAATGGTGCAAGAGGGATACGGTCCAACTACGATGGCCTACAATGCACTTGTTTTCAATTTTATTTCACTGGGGGATTTGGACAGGTCCATCAAGTATTACAAGGATATGGTGGACAACAATTGCCCTCCAAACAGTGACACATACTGCAAGATGATTAGAGTCCATCTGAAAGCACGCAGGGTGGCTGATGCACTTCAAATGTTTGATGACATGTTGGCTCAAGGTATTCTGCCAGATACAGGGGTAATTACATCATTCATCGAGCCACTTTGCACGTTTGGGCCTCCTCACGCTGCCTTGATGATCTACCAAAAGAGTAGGAAGGCTGGATGTACGACATCCTTGAAAGCATACAAGCTTCTGCTTGAAAGGCTTGCCAGGTTTGGGAAAAGCGGGACAGTGTTGAACATTTGGGAGGAGATGCAAGAGAGCGGGTATCCATCCGATAAAGAAATTTATGAGTTTATTGTAAATGGGCTTTGCAATGTGGGTAAGGTTGATGCTGCTGTTTCCGTGGTGGAGGAATCACTAAGGAAAGGCTTCTGTCTAGGGAGAGTTGTTTATAGCAAACTGAACGACAGGCTGCTGGAGATGAACAAAGTGGAGACTGCATACAATTTGTCAAAGAAAATCAAACATGGGCGCACACTTGCTAATTCACGCAACTATTGTCGTGCTAATGGTTGGCACCTGTGATTTGTGAACATATTTGGCTGGCACGCAACTATTTGGTATGCTGGTCAAAGCAGTTCCATATGGGTTTAAAGTAGCCTCATTTGCATTCTGCAAAAAAAAAACGGCAAAGGTAAAACGCAAGTTTGGCATGTACTTATTCTTGACTGGCTATTTCATTCATACCATGTTATTGTTTATATCTTTTTACTGGCTAGTTTTAGTGGGGTTATTCTGACAAAATCTTGCCTGATGAGTAGTGGATTAAGTAGCAGAAAGCTACATCAAACAATGAGACAAAGTAATCAAATCGGTAGAATGGAATGGATAGACATGTACTGTTTTCTTGTGTACTTCTGGTGCTCTGGAGAACTACAAACATCATATTAGACCTGGAGTTTTAGAACTTGGGTTCCTGGGGGAAATGCAGAGAAACTATTACAATAAATCAGTTGGATCTCAAGTATCAGAACTGGGGTCCGTTTAGGAGTCGCTGAGAAATTAGCCTGATGTATCCTCGAATAACTGGACTTCAAGGTACAAAAGAACAGCAATACTTGAAGGTTGAACTGGTAGACCGACCCTGAAATGAACTTGTAATATCTGGTAAACGGCCACATCCTACCTGGAATGGAACATCACATCTGCAAAATTCAGTTTAGTCCCAGTTATCCTGTTGCTGACTGCTTTTGTTCAATTGTTGTGAGTTTTATGTATGGTCTGTATCCATTGATAATATAATCTGTTAGTTGCATATTTTCCGTAGCGTTGTTCTCATTGTATATATATTCTTTGCTCTGCTCGGTATAAAATTTTCAGTTCATTTTTGTAGGTTCTGTAACTACCTATGCCTTTTGTCTTCACATGATGTAGGCTGCTGATTTCAATGAAGATGCAATCATGGATTCAGGAGATAACTGCCCAGAACTGTTGCTATCAGGTATGAGGACTGATATATCATGTGAGGTCAAAGAAGAGAAGTGCTTATTACACAAGAAGAAAATGAAAAGACAGGACATTTTATTACAGTAATGTTACCTGGTGCATTTGATCATTTTGTTTCAGAGACACGTGAGGAAATTTTGCTGAAAATAATCTGCATATACTTTCAAAGCCAAGCCATGTGAATTACTTTTGGACCAATTTATTTCTATCAAATTATGTAACCTATGCTTGGCGTATGCGAGACAATTTATTCTGATCAATATATACTATGATGCCTTTTGATATTTCGTTATGGAAAAAATGTGAGGGAATGTTGCCAGAAAGTTCTGGGCTTGATGGA
Organism: Triticum urartu; assembly: GCF_003073215.2. NCBI lineage: Eukaryota > Viridiplantae > Streptophyta > Magnoliopsida > Poales > Poaceae > Triticum > Triticum urartu. The sequence goes on along the minus strand of NC_053026.1, from coordinate 617,614,999 downwards.
TATGTCCACCAAGTTCTTTGTGGTTGTATGTAAAGTCTACCTTCTCTGTGTTCTTGTTGCTCATATAGGGCAGGTTCCCAAACAACAATATGCAGGTAAGTTATGTTGAAAAATCATGACATCATTTGAGTTAAACAGAAAACTAAGTTATGTCCTGAATCCTCTGCAGCAAAATGTTCGCTGCTTGGATCACTAGAACAAATTCTTCATGCTGCTTAAACCCTGAGAAGAAGTTGTTGTTACATTAACCTTTTATAGAGCTCAGCATGCAGGGGTTGATGCTTACATGATATTTGTATAAGTAATAATTAGGGATGCAGAACGGCGTCCCGCAAAAGCGCCAGCTAGTACAAATTACTGTAATGTGCTCTTACAAATTACTGTAATGTGCTCTAATCCAGCTAAAACAGTTTTTTCTCGTTTTGAACGGGAAGCGGGGTGGATCGGGCGCCGCCCTGCATCCCTAGGTAATACTTACAGGCATTTGAGCGCAAATATTTTGTTTGCGCAAAAGGTAGCACATCATAACTGTAACTATGGAAACAGCAACAGACAGGCGAAGATGCTGAAAATACAGGGCTTGTACCGCCAAAAGTCATGAGGGCAGCTAAATCACAACCTATGATAAATACATTTTCTGCAGCTCTCATTAGAAGGTCAAAAATAATCATGCCATCGCATATAAATGTACCGACCAATAGCATAGTCACCTAGTCAGTGACAACTGAAAACACAAGATCATGAAAGCTTGCCAGTACATCACAAAGAGGCTGTAAATAGTTAACTTGATTTATGCCTTTCAAACCATTCGCTGCTACAAACCGGGTAGCAAACGGGAATTTAGTTCAGTTTGCAATTTTTGGCAATAGGTGTCTCTGTACGCTTTGCCTTAGTCACTCAACTTCCCTTTCTTTTGCTTATTAAACCTTGTGTTTAGGACCAGTTGAGGAGATAATTTCATTTGCATAGGATGGAAACCCCACCGCCAATCATGTAAATAAAATTGTCCCTTCCCCGCAAAAATAGAAAATAAAAAATAAAATTGTCCATTGAGAAAATGTAAATAAAATGGTAAATGACTGACGAAGGTTCAATAGAATCTCCTCTTTTTTTGGAGGGAAAGCAATCATGACTGCTTTATTGATTCTCAAATATAGTTTCATTACATCTTCTACTACATTGGGTGATCTCCAGTCGAGATACAAGTCTGGGATCCCTCGACATTGGCAGCTAACAATCGGGAAGGCTACAGCATTACTCTCTCTAGAACAAAAACTGTAGCTATATCCTATATGTGAAGATCACTTCCATGCAGTCGGAATTGATGATCAGCAGCTCTAACTCTCGCCGACGGCGGGCATGCTCCTGACGTCGTCCATGGCGACGCGCACGGTTCGGGAGGGGTCGTCGCGGGGGAAGTTGCCGTTGTAGATCACATCGAGGAAGCCATCATCTGCTGCTGCGTCCGAGACGACGCGGGCGGCGAGCCAGAGCACCAGGCAGTGCCCCGTCGGCAAGATCCCGGCGCGCGTGCGCACCTTCACCGTCATGCCCTTCTTCACCGAGATCGACCAAGAGCGCGGCCGGGCCGGTATGGCTGGCATGTTCTTGATGTACGCTGCTCCGGCGGTGGAGGATAGCTCCGTGGAGGATCGGCAGGGTGACGCTGACTTGTTGGGAACTCCCGAGACCCTTTTGACGGCGGAAACTTTCATGCTGGACGCGGCCGGGTTGAGCGCGGATCGGCGCGGCGGGGCGGTGCACCTGTTGGCAATCTGCCCCAGCAGCACAGAGGCGGCGATCTCCTTGGCGGTGGCGCCGTCTCCCTTGGCGACGGCGGCAAGCTGCTTCTTGTTCTTGGTGGCCACTGCGGCCGGAGCGTGCTGCAGGATCGACGCAGGCGAGGTCGCGACTCCGGCTCGCGGGCGCGGCATCGGCATGGTCATGGACGACGGCTTCGTGGTCGCCGGTCCGGCTGGCTCGTCCGCGGACGGCTTTTTCTGGATCGACGCGGCAGTTGATGACTTCTTGACGATTCCGCCTTTGGGCGCGGCGGTGAGCTTCCTGCGCCGGTGGAGCTCGCGGCGGATCGCGCACCGCTCCGAGGAAGCGCGCTTCGC
>NC_053026.1:617578041-617611879 GCF_003073215.2 Triticum urartu | reverse complement strand
TTTTTTTTGGGGGGGGGGGGCTTCTTTGGCCACTTTTATTTTGATAACCTCACATGGGACAATGTCCTAATAATGATGATCATCACAGTTTTATTTACTTACAACTCAATATTACAACTCGATATCTAGAACAAAGATATGAATCTATATGAATGCCTCCGGCGGTGTACCGCGGTGTGCAATGATCTAGCGTAGCAATGACATCAAAAAACGGACAAGCCATGAAAACATCATGCTAGCTATCTTACGATCATGCAAAGCAATATGACAATGAATGCTCAAGTCATGTATATGATGATGATGAAAGTTGCATGGCAATATATCTCGAAATGGCTATGGAAATGCCATGATAGGTAGGTATGGTGGCTGTTTTGAGGTAGGTATATGGTGGGTTTATGGTACCGGCAAAAGTTGCGCAGTACTAGAGAGGCTAGCAATGGTGGAAGAGTGAGAGTGCGTATAATCCATGGACTCAACATTAGTCATAAAGAACTCACATACTTATTGCAAAAATCTATTAGTCATCGAAACAAAGTACTACGCGCATGCTCCTAGGGGGATAGATTGGTAGGAAAAGACCATCGCTCGTCCCCGACCGCCACTCATAAGGAAGACAATAAATAAATAAATCATGCTTCGACTTCGTTACATAACGGTTCACCATACGCGCATGCTATGGGAATCACAAACCTCAACACAAGTATTTCTACAATCCACAGCTACCCACTAGCATGACTATAATATCACCATCTTTATATCCCAAAACTATTGCAAGGAATCAAACATATCATATTCAGTGATCTACAAGTTTTATGTAGGATTTTATGACTAACCATGTGAATGACCAATTCCTGTCATCTCTTTAAACAGAGATAAGTGAAGCAAGAGAGTTTAATTCATTCTACAAAAGATATGCCCACGCTCTAACAAATATAAGTGAAGCAAAAGAGAATTCTACAAATGGCGGTTGTCTATGTAAAGAGAAATAGGCAATCCAAACTTCAAATGATATAAGTGAAGCACATGAAGCATTCTACTATAAAGCCATACTCAAAAGATATAAGTGAAGTGCAAAGAGCATTCTATAAATCAACCAAGGACTATCTCATACCAGCATGGTGCATAAAATAAAAATGAAAACTAAATGCAAAAGAAGCTCCAAGATTGCACATATCGCATGAACGAAACGAATCCGTAAACATACCGATACTTGTTGAAGAAAGAGGGGATGCCTTCCCAGCAACCCCAAGCTTAGACGCTTGAGACTCCTTGAATATTTACTTGGGGTGCCACGGGCATCCCCAAGCTTGAGCTCTTTCCTCTCTTCCTTCTTCTCACATCGAAACCTTCTCAATCATCGAACACTTCATCCACACAAAACTTCAACAGAAAACTCGGTAAGATCCGTTAGTATAATAAAGCAAATCACTACTCTAAGTAGTGTTGAAAACCAATTAAAATTTTGGTTTTTCATTGTGTCTACTGTAATATAAATTTTCCATGGCTTAATCCACTGATATAAATTGATAGTTTCATCAAAACAAGCAAACTATGCATCAAAAACAGAATCTGTCTAAAATAGAATAGTCTGTAGCAATCTGAGCATTCACCATACTTATGATACTTGAAAAATTCTTTCAACATTAGTAAAAATAAACAATTTGTGCAGCAAGAGAGTGCAAAAATAATCAGAACCATTTGACGTTCCGGTAAAAAATTAAAATTCATGCACTACAGCCAAAGTTTCTGTCCTGCACCGCACAAACCAACAAGCATTGTAAACATCCTAAAGGCAAACCTTGGCACATTATTTTTATAATACAGTGGAATTGTACAAGGGGATAATTATTTTTATGGAAAGTTTCGGTAATCAAGATTCACAAAGTTTCTGTGAGCATGAACACAGTTCAAGGCTAGCTCCCACTTCAACAATGCTTGTCTTTCTCACTTTCACTTTTCTTTTTGAAAAAGCTTTGGGTTCCCCTCTTTATTTTTTTGTTTTTAAACTATATGAAAGCACTCAACAGAAATAAATGACTCTCTAAAACTTCCGGGTTGTCTCCCTGGCAGCGCTTTCTTTAAAGCCGTTAAGCTAGGCATATAGTGCTCAAGTAGAGAATCCACCCGGATCCCAAGGTATATCAAAGCCAATTTTAATTAGCAATGATTTGGCATTTAGTAGTGAGCACAAAGCAACATATATCAAGCAATGGCGAAGTCTAACTCTCTTTCTATGCATCGGCATGTCTTAAAAGAACAATTCATGCACACCTAGTAAAGGCCAATGCATAGTATAAACAGTTTCTTGCAATTTTATTATATTGGAAACATAGAGAGGTGGAGATATAGTTCCTCTCTCATAATAATTGCAAGTAGGAGCAGCAAGCACATGCATATTATATCTATCAAAATCATCATGTGCAATGGTAAAAGGCAACCCATCAATATAATCCTTAATAAGTGCAAACTTCTCCGATATAGTGTAGTTGGGAGAATTCAAAAAGATAATAGGACTATCATGCGTGGGTGCAATAGCAACAATTTCATGTTTAACATAAGGAACTATAGCAAGTTCATCTCCATAAGCATAATTCGTATTGGCATCTTGGCCACAAGCATAGCAAGCATCATCAAAAAGGGATATTTCAAAAGAATCAACAGGATCATAACAGTCATCATAGCAATCATCCTTCGGTAAGCACGAAGGGAATTTAAACAATGCATGAGTTGAAGAGTTACTCTCATTAGAAGGTGGGCACGGGTAGCTAATCCGCTCTTCCTCCTTTTGTTCTTCGCTCTCCTCATCATCTTTTTCATCCAATGAGCTCACAGTTTCATCAATTTCTTCTTCCATAAACTCCTGCAAAATATTAGTTTCTTCTTGGGCAGCGGAGTACTCGTCAATATATTGTTTAACATAGGCATTAGAAGCATAATTCTCATAACAATATTCAAGTATGGCAAAAAAAATTCAGATTTGTAAAGAGTAGCATCATACTTTTCAATTAAAGAAGCAATTTCAAAAGCACCCTTAAAAGCAACAAATTATTCAATTTGTTGAACATCATAGTAACTATAAGCACCTTTAGCATACGAAGATACGATTCCATTATCACTAAACTCACATTGGTAGGGAAGGTGTTTCTTAGGGTTTTCAGAACAACAAGTAAAATCATAATAATAGCATAAATTCCAAGCATAGCATTGCATAGTATTAATTTGATGCTGTAAAAGTTTCCCTTTTTGAGATATACGGTGTCGCACATAACAAGCATGCTCATCTAAAGATTTGCCCTCAACTAAGCTAGTTGGGGTTTTAGCACGAGCACATAGGGATCGAAGATGATCCAAGTAATAAGCTTCAGCAGTATGATAGATTTTGATTGGTTCTTCAACCATTGGTTCAGTAGGTACAACTAATTTTTTTGGTATTTTGCGTTTCCTACCCATAACTAAAGATATGAAACAACTAAGAACAGCAAATAAAAATTACTTAGTGATACAACAAACAAGCACACACAAGAATATTCACCCCACGCTATTGCTCCCCGGCAACGGTGCCAGGAAAAGGTCTTGATAACCCACAAGTATAGGGGATCAATTGTAGCCTCTTTCAATAAGTAAGAATGTCGAACCCAACGAGGAGCTAAAGGCAGAACAAATATTCCCTCAAGTTCTATCGACCACCGATACAACTCTACGCACGCTTGATGTTCGCTTTACCTAGAACAAGTATGAAACTAGAAGTACTTTGTAGGTGTTGTTGGATAGGTATGCATGATAATAAAGAGCAAGTAAATAAAAAGTAGGGGCTGTTTAGATAAAGACACAACTACGTTAGGTTTAGTAGAGAGTTTGATGTTACGAGAAAGTTATTTGTCCCTAGGCAATTGATAACTAGACCGGTAATCATTATCGCAATTTTATATGAGGGAGAGGCATAAGCTAACATACTTTGTCTACTTGGATCATATGCACTTATGATTGGAACTCTAGCAAGCATCCGCAACTACTAAAGATTCATTAAGGTAAAACCCAACCATAGCATTAAAGCATCAAGTCCCCTTTATCCCATACGCAAACAACCTACTTACTCGGGTCTGTGCTTCTGTCACTCACGCCACCCACCATAAGCAAATCATAAGCATATTGCAAACCCTACAGCGGGAATCCCTCATGCTTGCGCGACACGGAGAGCACCATAGGACAGCACCAATAATAAAACATACAACTCAAACCAATCACAATCATCAAATAGCCATTAGGACAAAACAGATCTACTCAAACATCATAGGATAGCCATACATCATTGGGAAATAATATATAGCGTTGAGCACCATGTTTAAGTAGAGATTACAGCGGGTAAGAGAGAGGTTACACCGCTTCATAGAGGGGGGAAGAGTTGGTGATGATGGCGGTGAAGTTGTTGGTGAAGATGACGGTGATGATGATGGCCCCCAGCGGCACTCCGGCGCCACCGGAAGCAAGGGGGAGAGGGCCCCCCTTCTTATTCTTCTTCCTTGACCTCCTCCCTAGATGGGAGAAGGGTTTCCCCTCTGGTCCTTGGCTCCCATGGCGTGGGAGGGGTGAGAGCCCCTCCGAGATTGGATCTATCTCTGTGTTTCTGCGTTCTCCTCTAGCTCTGTTTCACCGTTTCGTATATATATGGAGATCCGTAACTCCGATTGGCCTGAAACCTTCGCCGTGATTTTTTTCGAATATTAGCTTTCTTGCGGCAAAAGAAGAGCGTCAACTGCCTTACGGTGGGCTCACGAGGGTAGGGGGCACGCCCTAAGGGGGGCGCCCCCCTGCCTCGTGACCACCTCGGGCACTGGTTCGCGTTGATTTTCCTTCTGAATTTTCCATATTTTCCAAAAATAAGCTCCGTCCGTTTTTATCCCGTTTGGACTCTGTTTGATATGGATATTCTGCGAAAGCAAAAACATGCAACAGACAGGAACTGGCACTGGGCACTGGATCAATATGTTAGTCCCAAAAATAGTATAAAAAGTTGCCAAAAGTATATGAAAGTTCAATAATATTGGCATGGAACAAATAATTGTAGATCGATCGTCGGTATCTCAATACCTAGTTCAATCTCGTTACTGGCAAGTCTCTTTACTCGTTCCGTAATACATCATCCCGCAACTAACTCATTAGTTGCAATGCTTGCAAGGCTTAAGTGATGTGCATTACCGAGTGGGCCCAGAGATACCTCTCCGACAATCGGAGTGACAAATCCTAATCTCGAAATACGCCAACCCAACAAGTACCTTCGGAGACACCTGTAGAGCACCTTTATAATCACCCAGTTACGTTGTGACGTTTGGTAGCACACAAAGTGTTCCTCCGGTAAACGGGAGTTGCATAATCTCATAGTCATAGGAACATGTATAAGTCATGAAGAAAGCAATAGCAACATAACTAAACGATCAAGTGCTAAGCTAACGGAATGGGTCAAGTCAATCACATCATTCTCCTAATGATGTGATCCCGTTAATCAAATGACAACTCTTTGTCTATGGCTAGGAAACATAACCATCTTTGATCAACGAGCTAGTCAAGTAGAGGCATACTAGTGACACTCTGTTTGTCTATGTATTCACACATGTATCATGTTTCCGGTTAATACAATTCTAGCATGAATAATAAACTTTTATCATGATATAAGGAAATAAATAATAACTTTATTATTTCCTCTAGGGCATATTTCCTTCAGTATATGAAACGCACAACCCCACAGGGGAGCACTCGCGCGCACTGCGGGACACATACGCCATAGAGCGGATTCCCCCCAAAATTAGTCATACCTGTCCCGAAGGATCGGCAGCGCAGATCATCAATCCAATTATTGATGGGTTCCATCTCACGAAAGTCCTTAGGGACGGCGGCAGTAGCCTTAATCTACTGTACCAAGACACTGTCAACAAAACGGGCATTGATCCTTCTAGAATCAAACCCACCACAACAATCCTCAAAGGAGCAGTACCCGTTGTAGAAGTCATACAAATAAACGCAAAATGGGACACTCCTTCCGTACAAGGGATTGTACTATGACCATTACAGCCGAAGCACAAAGTGGCCCCGTCAAGCCGCACAATTCACCGGCCATTAAGCCTCCGGTCTCCATTAAATGGAACCAACCTCTCCCGGAGCAGGATTAGCAGTTCAGCCTCTGTCGTTCGCCTCACAATCACGCGAAGTTTATACCGTGCATGCATAGTTATGCACTTAAAATACCCTGGCCATCGCCGGAGGCACAATACAGGCAAGCCTACAAGCACTCCCATTTCCTTCTTTTCATTTCTAACTAGTTCTTTTTATCTTATCACAGGTGACGTAAAATATTGGTCATCTCACAGAATCTTTCGGAGTTCGGCTTCATACACTTACCCCAAGGTTGTTCCTGTTAAAGGAATCCTTTCACCGAGGCAAGGCGGCGTAGACGTGCGACAGGAGGTCCAAATAATTTAGTAGACCGCACTCTATATTTTGAGCCTGTAGTAATGCCTTCTTCCTCAGCCTTCGAACACTGTCATGTCAAATATCCTGGGTCGTGGCATTATTATTTGTAAAATGGCAATTGACATATCGATAATATCCCAGCGAACATAATCCATACCCAGTATTCGCTTTTTCCTAAAAAAGCTGAATTTCTCCAGTTGTTCCAGACCCGCACCTCGGCACGGGTTGCCAGAGGCTTGATATGGGAACAAATGAATTGCCGACAAGTCCGAACAGCTTTATAGCACACTTCGGCATCGCGAGTTTGGCCTTATATGCATTAGCTCCGAATCATGTCTTTGGTCAATAGTTGGGTTGCCCGGCTCCTGTGCTTACTACCTTATGTTCCGCTATATCGGCTAGGGTAGTAAAGGGAGAACTACTGCGATTGTGTCCTTAGTAGAGAAAGCCGAAAACTGACTATCATGATGCAGCGAGAGCTGGTTAACCTATCGATGCCTTATTAGAATCTTTCACGATTCCTACCGTATTGCACGGAGGACCATTCTTCTGGTCACTCATGTAACGCACCGTATTTAGATGACTGCGTACATACCAGGGGCTATATCATAGACCCACCGTCAAACTCATATGGCTAAGTGAAAGTGCTAAAGCCCTATAGTCCGATTTCCTAGTTCACCGCATTGACACCTCCTTCACGGACCAAGACATTGGATCAAGAGTAATCAAGTGCTTTTCCGAACACCCCCGTATTTTATGCGAGGGGGCTGAAGCCGACGACTGGAAAACTTTCAGATTATACAAAAACAGCCGCACAGGGTGAGGGAGTCCTGGACTAAGGGGTCCTCAGGCGTCCGGCCTGTTGGACATTGGCCAGACTAATGGGCTGAGAAGATACAAGACCGAAGACTCTCTCCCGTGTCCGGATGGGACTCTCCTTGACGTGGAAGGCAAGCCTGACGATCGAATATGAAGATTACTTTCTCTGTAACCGACCTTGTACAACCCTAGTCCCCTCTGGTGTCTATATAAATCGGAGGGCTTAGTACAGATCGAAGGGTAGATAAATAATCATAGTCAGACAGGCTTGACATTTAGGGTTTAGACATTACAATCTCGTGGTAGATCAACTCTTCTAATATTCATATTCATCAAGATCAATCAAGCAGGAAGTAGGGTATTACCTCCATAGAGAGGGCCCGAACCTAGGTAAACATTGTGTCCCCCGTCTCCTATTACCATTGATCCTAGACGCACAGTTCGGGACCCCCTACCCGATATCCGCCGGTTTTGACACCGACATTGGTGCTTTCATTGAGAGTTTCGCTGTGCCGTCGTCAAAAGGTTTGATGGCTCCTTCAATTATCTACAACGACACTGTCCAAGGGGAAGTCTTCCTCCCGACAGATTTTCGTGTTTGGCGGCTTCACACTGCGGGCCAACTCGCTTGGCCATCTGGAGTAGATCGAAAGCTACGCCCCTGGCCACTAGGTCAGATTTGGAAGCTTAAACTACGTCGAGGATACCCGTGGAGACTTGATCTTCGACGAATTCGAGACCACGACAGCCGCTCCCTGCCACCACGATGAACATGATGCAAATCCGTCATCGGTCCACACGTAGGAGATAACACCTATAGCTGCTCGGGCCCTAGATCCGTAGCAGCTCGCGCCATCCGAAGACGGGAAGCTCAACCCCGTCGCGGAAGCCGTAGACTCAGCAGTATTGGAGCCGTGCATAGACTTAACTTCAAGTGACATCTATGTCACCGGAACCATGGACTTGTCTCCGGCTACAGGTTCCAAACCTTGTGCGTCCGCGTACGTTGAGCTTGATCGGTCATTAATCGTCGAATTCAGCTCCGCGGACATCTTCCGACACTTGCCTTTGGGCGATGTGCTAAGCTCGTTAAGAGCACTATCTTTAGCGGGGGGCTCACAGCCGAATTGTATCTGGTTTGAGCCGGAGGCTGATGACGGAGAATTTTTCTTCCCACCCACCGCCCACTTCATAGCCACTATCGAAGACTTAACTGATATGCTCGATTATGGCTCCGACGACATCGACGGTATGGACGACGGTGCCGGAGAAGAAGAGGCCCAGAACCCGCTATTTACCAGACACTGGACGACCACTTCCTCGTATGATGTATACATGGTGGATACACCAAAAGAGAATAGCGGCGATGGCAAAGAAGATCCAGTTGAGGATAAACCTCCCGAGATAGAATCAAAGCGCCGGCGTCAGCGGCGCCACTCCAAGTCATGCTGCAACAAAGGCAGCAACACCGGCACAGGAGAAGATAACACTCCAGAAGGCACCGAAGACAACGAAGACCCCGTTTATTTAACTACCGAACAGGATGAATGGGAAGATAGGCAAGTTAGCCCTGGAAAACAGGCCATGCACGAAGACTCGAAGGATAGTAATTATCTTTCGCTCTCCGAGGATGAGGCGAGCCTCGACACTGAGGATTTTATCATGCCAGAGGAACCTCTTGAGCAAGAGCGCTTCAAGCACCAGCTAATAGCACTTCAAGGAGCCTGGAAAAGAAGCAGCAACAGCTTCAAGCTGACCAAGATATGCTCAATGATAAATGGACCGATGTCCTAGCAGCCGAAGAATACGACCTTAAGCGCCCAACCAAAAGGTACCCAAAGCGCAAATTGCTACCTCAGTTCGACGACGAGGCGCCGGAGCACATACCCCCATCGCGCAATGTGGCTGACCGACCACCATGTGGTCGTGATAAAACGACAACTCAAGCCGAACACCATCCCTCCCCGCCTCATCGCAAAGGCAGAGGTACAACAACTCGCGGTCATACATATGACCTTTGGCAGGACCTGAACAACAGAGCAGGACATACCAGATCGATCTACAGATCGCGAGCACGTGCCTCGACACGTGACGATGGCCATCTATTTGGACGTGACAAACCTAGTCATGCGCGGGCCAAAAGCCGCAGACGGACTCCATCAGAGCTACGTCGCGATGCGGCCCGATATAGAGGCGCCGCACACCCTCTTTGCTTCATTGACGAAGTCATGGAACATGAATTCCCAGAAGGGTTCAAACCCATAAATATAGAATCATACGATGGAATTGATGACCCACAAGTGTAGGGGATGTATCATAGCCTTTTCGACAAGTAAGAGTGTCGAACCCAACAAGGAGCAGAAGGAAATGATAAGCAGTTTTCAGTAAGGTATTCTCTGCAAGCACTGAAATTATTGATAACAGATAGTTTTGTGATAAGGTAATTTGTAACGAGTAGCAAGTAATAAAGGTAAATAAGGTGCAGCAAGATGGCCCAATCCTTTTTGTAGCAAAGGACAAGCCTGGACAAACTCTTATATAAAGTAAAGCGCTCCCAAGGACACATGGGAATTATCGTCAAGCTAGTTTTCATCACGTTCATATGATTCGCGTTCGGTACTTTGATAATTTGATATGTGGGTGGACCGGTGCTTGGGTACTACCCTTACTTGGACAAGCATCCCACTTATGATTAACCCCTATTGCAAGCATCCGCAACTGCAACAGAAGTATTAAGGTAAACCTAACCATAGCATGAAACATATGGATCCAAATCAGCCCCTTACTAAGCAACGCATAAGCTAGGGTTTATGCTTTGTCACTCTAGCAACCCATAATCCACTTATTAATTCCCAATGCCTCCCTCTAGGCCCAAATAATGGTGAAGTGTCATGTAGTCGACGTTCACATGACACCACTAGAGGGATGACAACATACATCTCATCAAAATATCAAACAATTAGCAAATTCACATGACTACTTATAGCAAGACTTCTCCCATGTCCTTAGGAACAAACGTAACTACTCACAAAGCATATTCATGTTCATAATTAGAGGGCTATTAATATGCATAATGGATCTGAACATATGATCTTCCACCAAGTAAACCAACTAGCATCAACTACAAGGAGTAATCAACACTACTAGCAACCCACAGGTACCAATATGAGGTTTGGATACAAAGATTGGATACAAGAGATGAACTAGGGTTTGAGATGAGATGGTGATGGTGAGGATTTTGATGGATATTGACCCCCTCCCGATGAGATGATCGTTGGTGATGACGATGGTGATGATTTCCCCCTCCCAGATGGAAGTTTCCCCGGCAGAACAGCTCCGCCAGAGCCCTAGATTGGTTCCGCCAATGTTCCGCCTCGTGGAGGCGGAGTTTCGTCCCGTGAGCTAGCTTATTATTTTTCCTTGACGAAAGACTTCATATAGCCAAAGATGGGCATCAGAGGGCCACCAGGGGGCCCACGAGGCAGGGGGCATGCCCAGGGGGTAGGGGCGCCCCCCACCCGCGTGGACGGTGGGTGGGCCCCCTCTGGTACTTCTTTCGCCCAATATTTTTTATATATTCTGAAAATAATTCCCGTGGAGTTTTAGGACTTTTGGAGATGTGCAGAATAGGTCTCTAATATTTGCTCATTTTCCATCCCAGAATTCTAGCTGTCGGCATTCCCCCTCTTCATGTAAACCTTGTAAAATAAGAGAGAATATGCATAAGTATTGTGACATAATGTGTAATAACAGCCCATAATACAATAAATATCGATATAAAAGCATGAAGCAAAATGGACATATCAACTCCCCCGAGCTTAGTCCTTGCTTGTCCTCAAGCGAAAGCCGAAATCGAAAAATATGTCCACATGTTTAGAGATAGAGGTGTTGATAAAATAAAATACGGACATGAGGGCATCATGATCATTCTTAGAACAGCAAAATATATATAAATTTTCATATGATCTCTTATTCGAAAGTAACAATTCATTCACATACTCAAGTATGAATCAGAAATTCATTGAAAACTAACAAACTATAATCTCAGTCACTGAAGCAATTGCAATTTATCATAACATACGAAAGAGTCAATATAAGAGCTTCTGAGCAAGTCCACATACTCAACCATCATTTAGTCTTTCACAATTGCTAACACTCACACAATATTTATGGTTATAAAGTTTTAATCGGACACAGAGAAAGATAGGGGCTCATAGTTTGTCCTCCCAACTTTTTACCTCAAGGGTAATGTCAACAATAATAGTTCATGCAAACCCACATCCAATTAGCCATATATATCAGGATCTTTCCAACACATTGTGCTTGCCAAAGGATAAAATGTAAAAAGGAAAGGTGAAGATCACCGTGACTCTTATATGAAGTAATAGACAAGAATAAAAGATAGGCCCTTCGCAGAGGGAAGCAGAGGTTGTCATGTGCTTTTATGGTTGGATGCACGAAATCTTAATGCAAAAGAACGTTACTTTATATTGCCACTTGTGATATGGACCTTTATTATGCAGTCCGTCGCTTTTATTTCTTCCACATCACAAGATTGTATAAAGATTATTTTCTCCACACTAATAAGTCATACATATTTAGAGAGCAATTCTTATTGCTTGCAACGATGACAACTTACTTGAGGGATCTTACTCAATCCATAGGTAGATATGGTGGACTCTCTTGGCAAAACTGGGTTTAGGGATATTTGGAAGCACAAGTAGTATCTCTACTTGGTGTGAAGAAATTGTCTAGCAAGAGAGGGAAAGGAAAGCTCAACATGTTGGATGATCCATGACAATATAATTTATCTTAGATGTAAGAAAACATAACCCATTACGTTGTCTTCCTTGTCCAACGTCAACTCTTTAGCATATCATACTTTAATGAGTGCTCACAATTATAAAAGATGTCCAAGATAGTATATTTATATGTGAAAACCTCTCTTTCTTTATTACTTCCTATTAATTGCAATGATGACCAAGACTATGTTTGTCAACTCTAAACAACTTTTATTCATCATACTCTTTATATGTGAGCTCATTACTCTCCATAAGATCCACATGATCCCTTTATTTCTTTTTATTTCTTCTCTTTTATTCTATTCCCTCAAGATCCATCAAGCCCTTGACTCAACACTAATCTTTATTATATATAGCTCACAGACTCGATTACATAGAAGGATCATAAAGCTAAACTCACAACTAGATCATACTAAAACTTTATTCTACTAGATCAAGATATTATCAAAAGGATCGGACTAAGAAAAACGGTAAAGATAAAAGTGATGGTGATACGATACCGGGGCACTCCCCCAAGCTTGGCAGTTGCCAAGGGGAGTGCCCATACCCATCTGTTTACGTTTCCTTCCTCGGAGGTGGTGATGAAGGAGTTGTTGATGGCGTGCGCTTCTTCCTTAATTTGCGCTTGAGGACAGAATTCTGCTCCTTTAGGTCCTCGATCTCCCGCTCAAGGCTTAGTACCTTTTTGCATAGTTCTTGTTTGTTCTCCTGCAAGAGACGAAAAGGGATAAACTCAATCTTAGGTTTCTTTGCTCTATTGGGGAGGCTTGACTTATTGAACTCCACATGCATGTCCCCAGGTTGAGGTAATGGGACTTCATCTTCATCTAAGCTCGTCTCTACTACCTCTTGAGCACTGCGTTGGTTTTCTCTTGAAGAGGAAAGGGTGATGCAGTAAAGCAGCATAAGTATTTCCCCCAGTTTTTGAGAACCAAGGTATCAATCCAGTAGGAGACCACACGCGAGTCACCTCGTACCTACACAAACAAATAAGAACCTTGCAACCAATGTGATAAATGGATTGTCAATCCCTTCACGGCCACTAGCAAGAGTGAGATCTGATAGAGATGATAATAATAAGATAAATATTTTTGGTATTTTTATGATATAGATTGAAAGTAAAGATTGCAAAATAAAATAGTTTGGAAACTTGTATGATGGAAAATAGACCCGGGGCCATAGGTTTCACTAGTGGCTTATCTCAAGATAGCATAAGTATTATGGTGGCTGAACAAATTACCGTCGAGCAATTGATAGAAAAGCGAATAATTATGAGAATATCTAGGCATGATCATGTATATAGGCATCACGTCCGAGACAAGTAGACCGAAACGATTCTACATCTACTATTATTACTCCACACATCGACCGCTATCCAGCATGCATCTAGAGTATTAAGTTCATAAGAACAGAGTAACGCCTTAAGCAAGATGACATGATGTAGAGGGATAAACTCATGCAATATGATATAAACCCCATCTTTTTATCCTCGATGGCAACAATACAATACGTGTCGTTTCCCTTTCTGTCACTGGGATCGAGCACCGCAAGATTGAACCCAAAGCTAAGCACTTCTCCCATTGCAAGAAAGATCAATCTAGTAGGCCAAACCAAACTGATAATTCGAAGAGACTTGCAAAGATAAACCAATCATACATAAAAGAATTCAGAGAAGATTCAAATATTGTTCATAGATAAACTTGATCATAAACCCACAATTCATCGGATCTCGACAAACACACCGCAAAAGAAGATTACATCGAATAGATCTCCAAGAGAATCGAGGAGAACTTTGTATTGAGATCCAAAGAGAGAGAAGAAGCCATCTAGCTACTAGCTATGGACCCGAAGGTCTGAAGTAAACTACTCACACATCATCGGAGGGGCCATGGAGTTGATGTAGAGGCCCTCCGTGATCAATGCCCCCTCCGGCGGAGCTCCGGAAAAGGCCCCAAGATGGATCTCTTGTGTACAAAAGGTTGCGGCGGTGGAAATAGGGTTTCGTGGTGCTCATGGATGTTTTCAAGGTATGTCAATATGTATAGGAGGAAGAAGTAGGTCGGTGGAGCAACGAGGGGCCCACGAAGGTGGAGGGCGCGCCCACGGGGGCGCGCCCCCTGCCTCGTGGCCTTCTCGTTGATTGCTTGACGTCCACTCCAAGTCCCTTGGATCATGTTTGTTCCAAAAATCACGCTCCCGAATGTTTCATTCCGTTTGGACTCCGTTTGATATTCCTTTTCGGCGAAACTCTAAAATAGGCAAAAAAACAGCAATTTGGGCTGGGCCTCCGGTTAATAGGTTAGTCCCAAAAATAATATAAAAGTATAAAAATAAGCCCATTAACATCCAAAATAGATAATATCATAGCATGGAGCAATCAAAAATTATAGATACGTTGGAGATGTATCAAGCATCCCCAAGTTTAATTCCTGCTCGTCCTCGAGTAGGTAAATGATAAAAACAGAATTTTTGATGTGGAATGCTTCCTAACATATTTCTCAATGTAAATTTTCTTTATTGTGGCATGAATGTTCAGATCCGAAAGATTCAAGATAAAATTTTAATATTGACATAAAAATAATAATACTTCAAGCATACTAACTAAGAAATTATGCCTTCTCAAAATAACATGGCCAAAGAAAGTTCATCCCTACATAATCATAAGTTTGTCCATGCTCCATTTTCGTCACACAAGAATGCTCTCATCATGCACAACCCCGATGACAAGCCAAGCAATTGTTTCGCACTTTAGTAATCTCAAACTTTTTTCAACTTTCACGCAATACATGAGCGTGAGCCATGGATATAACACTATGGGTGGAATAGAATATAATGAAGGGGTTATGTGGAGAAGACAAAAAGGAGAAAGTCTCACATTGACGCGGCTAATCAATGGGCTGGTGAGATGCTCTCAACAAAAGAAACTAAGTGGGTGTGCATCCAACTTGCTTGCTCACGAAGACCTAGGGCACTTGAGGAGGCCCATTGTGGAATATACAAGCCAAGTTCTATAATGAAAAATTCCAACTAGTATATGAAAATGACAAAACAAGAGACTCTCTATTATAAAGATCATGGTGCTACTTTGAAGCACAAGTGTGGAAACAAAAGGATAGTAGCATTTCCCCTTTTTTATTATTTTTTTATTTTTTTTGGCCTTCTTTTTTTATTTGGCCTTTCTCTTTTTTTATTGGGACAATGCTCTATTAATGATGATCATCACACTTATATTTATTTACAACTCGATTACTAGAACAAGATATGACTCTATATGAATGCCTCTAGGTGTACCGGGATGTGCAATGACTCATGAGTGACATGTATGAAACAATTATGAACGGTGGCTTTGCCACAAATACGATGTCAACTACATGATCATGCAAGGCAATATGACAATGATGATGCGTGTCATAATAAACGGAACGGTGGAAAGTTGCATGGCAATATATCTCGGAATGGCTATGGAAATGCCATAATAGGTAGGTATGGTGGCTGTTTTGAGGAAGATATAAGGAGGTTTATGTGTGATAGAGCGTATCGATATCACGGGGTTTGGATGCACGGCGAAGTTTGCACCAACTCTCAAGGTGAGAAAGGGCAATGCACGGTACCGAAGAGGCTAGCAATGATGGAAGGGTGAGAGTGCGTATAATCCATGGACTCAACATTAGTCATAAAGAACTCACATACTTATTGCAAAAATCTACAAGTCATCAAAAACCAAGTATTACGCGCATGCTCCTAGGGGGATAGATTGGTAGGAAAAGACCATCGCTCGTCCCCGACCGCCACTCATAAGGAAGACAATCAAATAACACCTCATGTTTCAAATTTGTTACACAACGTTTACCATACGTGCATGCTACGGGACTTGCAAACTTCAACACAAGTATTTCTCAAATTCACAACTACTCAACTAGCACAACTTTGATATCACTATCTCCATATCTCAAAACAATCATCAAGTATCAAACTTCTCTTAGTATTCAATGCACTTATATGAAAGTTTTTATTATGCCTAAAAGCAAATTGCCATGTTGTTCTAAAGGACTCTCAAAATAATATAAGTGAAGCATGAGAGATCAATTATTTCTATAAGATTAAACCACCACCATGCTCTAAAAGATATAAGTGAAGCACTAGAGCAAAACCTATATAGCTCAAAAGATATAAGTGAAGCACATAGAGTATTCTAATAAATTCCGATTCATGTGTGTCTCTCTAAAAAGAGGTGTACAGAAAGAATGATTATGTTAAACTAAAAATAAAAGACTTAAATCATACAAGACGCTCCAAGCAAAACACATATCATGTGGGGAATAAAAATATAGCTCCAGTAAAGTTACCGATGAACGAAGACAAAAGAGGGGATGCCTTCCGGGGGCATCCCCAAGCTTAGGATTTTTGGTGTCCTTATATTTTACCTTGGGATTCATTGGGCCTCTCCAATCTTAGGCTCTTTCCACTCCTTTTTCCATAATCCATCAAATCTTTACTCAAAACTTGAAAACTTCACAACACAAAACTTAACAGAAAATCTCGTGAGCTCCGTTAGCGAAAGAAAACAAAACGACCACTTCAAGGTACTGTAATGAACTTAATTTATTTGTTATCTTGGTGTTAAACCTACTGTATTCCAACTTCTATATGATTTATAAACTCTTTTACTAGCCATAGATTCATCAAAATAAGCAAACAACACACAGAAAACAGAATCTTTCAAAAACAGAACAGTCTGTAGTAATCTGTAACTAGCGCAAACTTCTGGAACCCCAAAAATTCTAAAATAAATTTCTGGACGTGAGGAATTTATCTATTAATCATCTGCAAAAATAATTAACTAAATATCACTCTCCAACAAAAAATGGCAGCAATTCTCGTGAGCGCTAAAGTTTCTGCTTTTTACAGCAAGATCAAAAAGACTTTCCCCAATTCTTCCCAATGGTTCTACTTGGCACAAACACTAATTAAACACAACAAACACAACCAAAACAGAGGCTAGATAAAAAATTTATTAACAGGATCAAAAAGCAAGGAATAAAAATAAAATCGGGTTGCCTCCCAACAAGCGCTATCGTTTAACGCCCCTAGCTAGGCATAAAAGCGAAGATAGATCTAGGTATTGCCATGATAATGATAAGGTAAATCGCGAAATATCATCTCATACTCCCTACGTTCAGTAGCAAGCTTTCTTTGTGGCAAGCAAAAGTAATCAAAAGGGCTAAATTTAATGGGACAAAAGTCCCCAAGATCAAGCTCGGGAGGTGTTGGTTCCTCCTTTGGCCCCTCATATTGCACAATCAGTTCATCATTATAAGCATTCTTTTGGCAAAAAGTAATGAGCCTTTGCTCAAGGGAAAAACCTAGCCATTCTTCTGGATGGAAAAATTATCATTAAGTTCAGAGATCCTATTAACGAGAGCATCGGTAGGAACCTTTTTTCTAAGGTTTTCATTAAAAGCAACATGATCTAAAGATCGTAAACGCATAATGTCTTCTTGATAGAAAAGGATTGCTTCTATGGGAGGACGGCCAGCATCCACCCTATAATGCGCAAAAATTTCATTGGCTTCTTTTATTATAAATCTGAACTCATGAGCTAAAAAGATGGTTGCTGCTCGCTTAACAGAAGAATGCTCAATATTAGAAAATCAGGAAAATCCTTTGTATGGAAGGATGCATATGTAAAAATTGTCTTTCGAGTTCAACTATGAGCAAAGATATAGCATCTGCGAGACTACTAGTTTTATGAAGGATAGATCCACTCATGGTGGGCAAAGCACCGGCACAAGTAAAGAAATCTTGAATAACTCCCTTCCCAATAATATTACGCTACCAATCCGAAACTTTTTAGTGTGTAAAATAGTAGGATTTTCAAGAGGATCATCAATAGCATCAAAGTTTTCCATATTATTATCCTTATCAACGATAACCTCCCCAGTTTCAGACATGATGGCAACAGATTGCAAAAAGAACGAGCACACAGAAGGCGGGAGGGAAGAAGAGGTGAGGGAGTCCTGGATTAGGGGGTCTCCGGACAGCCGGACTATCTCCATTGGCGGACTGTTAGACTATGAAGATACAAGATTGAAGACTTCGTCTCGTGTCCGGATGGGACTCTACTTGGCGTGGAAGGCAAGCTAGGCAATACGGATATGGATATCTCCTCCTTTGTAACCGACCTTGTGTAACCCTAACCCTTCCGGTGTCTATATA
Source organism: Triticum urartu (assembly GCF_003073215.2). Lineage (NCBI taxonomy): Eukaryota > Viridiplantae > Streptophyta > Magnoliopsida > Poales > Poaceae > Triticum > Triticum urartu. Next base: position 617,593,577 of record NC_053026.1, on the reverse strand, counting down.
AACCGAAGGGTTTTAGTCCGTAGGACAACAACCATAACATACAATCATACCATAGGCTAGCTTCTAGGGTTTAGCCTCTCTGATCTCTGGTAGATCTACTCTTGTACTACCCATATCATCAATATTAATCAAGCAGGACGTAGGGTTTTACCTCCATCAAGAGGGCCCGAACCTGGGTAAAACATCGTGTCCCCTGCCTCTGTTACCATCCGGCCTAGACGCACAGTTCGGGACCCCCTACCCGAGATCCGCCGGTTTTGACACCGACATTGGTGCTTTCATTGAGAGTTCCTCTGTGTCGTCGCCGTTAGGCTTGATGGCTCCTACTATCATCGATAGCGATGCGGTCCAGGGTGAGACTTTTCTCCCCGGACAGATCTTCGTATTCGGCGGCTTTGCACTGCGGGCTAATTCGCTTGGCCATCTGGAGCAGATTGAAAGCTACGCCCTGGCCATCAGGTCAGATTTGGAAGTTTGAACTACACGGCCGACATCCGCGGAGACTTGATCTTCAGATTCGAGCCACAGCCGGGCGCGCCGCACTGTCGCGATGGGTATGACCTAGCTCTGCCGCCGAACAGTACCCCAGAGGCCGCGCCCGCATCAGCTCCGACCCTTAGCTCGGAGCCAACTGCGCCAATCGAGGACGGGTGGCTAGACACCACCTCAGGGGCTGCAGTCTCGACGGCGATCGAGCCAAACACCAGCATAATCCTCTGCGCAGCCCGTGACTCCAAGGTGCCGGACTCTTTTCCGGACTCCGAACCATCCGCGCCCCTGCCAATCGAATCCGATTGGGCGCCGATCATGGAATTCACCGCCGCGATATCTTTCAGCACTCGCCCTTCGGCGACATTCTGAATTCACTAAGGTCTCTCTCTTTGTCAGGAGAGCCCTGGCCGGATTATGGCCAACAGGATTGGGATGCGGACGACGAAGAAATTCGACGCCCACCCACCACCCACTTCGTAGCCACTGTCGATGATTTAACCGACATGCTCGACTTCGACTCCGAAGACATCGACGGTATGGACGACGATGTAGGAGACGAACATGAACCAGCACCTATAGGGCACTGGAAAGCCACCTCGTCATATGACATATACATGGTGGATACACCCAAAGAAGGCAATGGCGACGATAGCGGAGGATGACCCCTCCAAGAAGCAACCCAAACGCCGACGTCAGCGGCGCCGCTCTAAGTCCCGCCAAAGCAAAAGTGGTGATACCGGCACAGGAGATAATAACACTCCGGATAGTGCCGAAGAAAACAAAACCCCTCCAGCAAGATTTAGAGCAGGAAGGATGGAAGAGCCAGTTCTCCTGAGAGAGTGGCAAAAGGAGAGGAGGAGGATGACAATCACATGCCCCCCTCCGAAGACGATGAATTCACCGTACCAGAGGATCCCGTCGAACAAGAGCGCTTCAAGCGCTGGCTTATGGCCACGGTAAATAGCCTGAAGAAAAAGCAGCAGCAGCTTCAAGCTGATCAAGATCTGCTAGCTGACAGATGGACTGAAGTCCTCGCGGCCGAGGAATATAAACTCGAGCGCCCCTCCAAGAGTTACCCAAGGCGCAGGTTACTACCCCGACTGGAGGAAGAAGCGTATGATACGGCTGATCGGCCACCTCGTGGCCGCGATAGAGAGGCATTCCAGCCAAAAGCTCAGCCTCCACCCAACGCCATTCAAATAAAAAGGCATGGGGAGATACGCCAGACCTGCGAGACATATTGGAGGACAGGCAAAGCATACAAGATCGATCTACGGATCACGAGGGCTCACCACTCTACGAGACGACAAACGTCACGCCGGATACAGTAAAAGCAAATCCGGCCGGGCCGAACACAGCGGGCAAGACCCATTCGAGTTGCGTCGTGATATAGCCCAATACAGAGGCGTCACACACCCCTTATGCTTCACAGACGAAGTAATGGAACATCAATTCCCAGAAGGTTTCAAACCTGTAAATATTGAATCATACGACGGCACAACAGATCCCACAGTATGGATTGAGGATTTCCTCCTCCACATCCACATGGCCCGCGGGCGATGACTTACACGCCATCAAATACCTCCCACTAAAGCTCAAAGGACCAGCGCGGCATTGGCTTAACAGCTTGCCAGCGGACTCCATTAGCTGTTGGGAAGATCTGGAAGCCGCATTCCTCGACAACTTTCAAAGAGACTGGCACTATGATGACCACAGGTCACGTCGCAACAGCAATAAGCGCCGCATTAACAGCGAAAAATACTGAGGATACGCAGTCAATGCCGGATTCAAAGGCTCTAAACCCGGTCAGCGGAAAAAGCCATTCAAACAAAGTACGCGGGTCCGTCCAGCTTGGACCGTATACTCGATCGCTCGTGTCAAATACACGGCACCCCAGACAAGCCAGCCAATCACACCAACAGGGATTGTTGGGTGTTCAAGCAGGCCGGCAAGTTAATTGCCGAAAACAAGGACAAGGGGCCGCATAGCGATGACGAGGAGACCCCGGCAGCCGCACACTGCAGGACAGAAGAGGTTTCCCCCGCAAGTGCGGATGGTGACATGATATACGCAACCCACATCCCCAAGAGAGAGCGGGAAGCGTGCACTCAGGGACGTTTATGCGCTTGGAGCCAGTCGCCCCAAAGTTCAACCCTTGGTCCTCCTGTCCGATCACCTTCGATCGCAGGGACCACCCCACTAGTATCCGTCATGGCGGATTCGCCGCACTGGTCCTAGACCCAATCATCGACGGATTTCACCTCACTCGAGTCCTTATGGACGGCGGCAGCAGCCTGAAACCTGCTTTATCAGGACACGGTGCAAAATGGGTATAGACCCCTCAAGGATCAAACCCACAAAAACGACCTTTAAGGGGCGTCATTCCAGTGTAGAGGCCCATTGCACAGGCAATCTTACACTGGAAGTGGTCTTCGGATCCCGGATAACTTTCCGAAGCGAAGAGTTAATCTTCGATATAGTCCCGTTCCGCAGTGGTTATCACGCGCTGCTCGGGCGAACGCATTCGCTAGATTCAATGCGGTACCGCATTATGCATACCTCAAGCAAGATGCCAGGACCTCGCGGAGTTATTACAGTCAATGGAAACACAGAGCGCTCTCTCCGAACAGAGGAGCACACCGCGGCCCTCGCAGCAGAAGCGCAAAGCAACCTCTCAAAGCAATCAACCAGTTCGGCGCTTCAAAGCCCGGACACCTTCAAGCTGTCGCTCGGGGCAATCGGCAAATAGACCGCCCTGGCGCGATCTGAGCTCCGTAGCAATACGGCGGCCACCCCAATCCCAGCCCAGCGGGAAACTCGTGCCGCGCGTACATAATACGCATTAAAAATACCATGGGCACAGGTGGGGAGGGGGGCACAACTGCCGACACGCCCCAAAACGCGGCCTAAACCTCACTAGGGGCTTCCTGTTTGGTTATTTTTCTTTTTCTTTCAGGACCTTAATCTCTGGAAACACTGTCCGGTCAGCACTGTTGCCGAACACATGATGCAGCAACCAAGGAGGGCAGACAGCTACGTTATACCACGGAATTCCCAGGTTGATTATAGTAACGAGTGAAATATTCAATTTAATATCATTCCTCAGCTTGCCCTTGGAAGGGACATAGTCCTACTCTTTGCTTATCGCACTATCTGTATCACTCTGCTTTAACGCAATTTTTTAATAAACAATGCATGACATTACGACTATTATTGCATTCTTGTTATATATAGTATATTATATCTATGTGTTCATTAATGACGCCTTGCAACCATACACTCAGGTACGGCCAATACACCAGGGGCTTACAGTACCCCACAATGCGATGTGAAAAGTCCGAACACTTTCACAAGTGCGGCACCCCGAACTTATAGCATTATATGCATCAGCTCCGTAATCATGTCTTTGGTCAAATGTTGGGTTTGCCCGGCTCCTATGTTTTGGTACCTACGTTCCGCTCTATCGGCTAAGGTAGCGCTAGGAGAACTACTGCGATTGTGCCCCGGTTCTGCCGGGCTGAGCACCTCAGTAGAGAAAGCTAAAACTGACTGTCATGATAAGGCGAGAGACTGGTCGCTGTTCGGCTAGGTTTTTTCGAGTCCCTAAAGACTTATGCCTCTTAGGGCGAGGGGCCGGCCCTCCGGCTTACAGGCGTGTATCGCGCCCGAATTCGGTCCTTCCGAAATACAGGGGCTTCGCCGAAATTTAAAATTATAGAATTCTATGGCTAAGTGAGAGTGATAAAGCATTATTAGTCCGGATTGCCTTGTTCGTGTGTGCTGAGCACCTCCCTCGAAGGACCCAAATATGGGAACAAGAGTGCTCAGGTTTATCCCGAACACCCAGCACTCGTGGCATGGGGGCAGAAGCCGAGGACTAGCCATCTCTCAGATTAGATAAACAGCCAAACGGAAGGTAATATTTTAAATTCAAACAAGCGTTGCATAGCGCATACGAAACATGTTTTCATAAATACAGGATAAAATGAGCGAGTTTACTCAAATATTACATCTTTTGAACACTCATCCGCGATAAGACAGGCACCCGGCAGAACACCCTCGTAGTACATCTCGGGGTGGCGGTGCTCCTTGCCCTCCGGCGGCCCCTCCTTGATCAGCTTCATGGCGTCTAGCTTGACCCACTGCAATTTCACACGGGCGAAAGCCCGGCGTGCACCTTTAATGCAGACGGATCGCTTGATGACCTCCAGCCGTGGGCATGCATCCACAAGCCGCCTCACCAGGCCGAAGAAGCTATTTGGTAGGGCGTCGCCAGGCCACAACCGGACTATAAAGCCCTTCATGGCCTAATCGGCCGCCTTATGTAGCTCGACCATCTGCTTCAGCTGGTCGCTCATCAGCACCGGATGTCCAGCCTCAGCATACTAAGACCAGAATAGCTTCTCCGTCGAGCTTCCGTCCTCGGCCTGGTAAAATTGTGCGGCATCGGACACACTGCGGGGCAAATCTGCGAATGCTCCTGAAGAGCTCCGGATCCGGGTAAGTAATCGGTAATTTACTTTTACATGCTTGCTTTGCATATAGAAAGCCTTACCCGCCGCTATCTTCTTCATTGCGTCGATCTCCTGGAGGGCCTTCTGGGCCTCGGCCTTGGCACTCTTTGCGCTCTCAAGGGCCGCGGCAAGCTCAGACTCTCGCGTCTTCGAGTCAAGCTCCAACGCCTCGTGCTTTGTCACGAGAGCCTGGAGCTCTTGCTGCACCTCCCCCACCCGAGCCTCGTGCTTCTCTCGCTCGGTGCGCTCCTTGGCCGCTGTATCTTCGGCCTTGGTTAGCGCTTGCTTCAGGGTCGCCACCTCGGTCGTGGCCCCTGAAAACATACGATGATCCTGTCATTTTGCAATCGCGTCCTTTTTTATATATACATCTATAGACGAGGTATTACTTACCCTTGTTCTCCTCGAGCTGCCTCTTGGCAAGGCCGAGCTCTTTCTTGGACCCCTCGAGGTCCTGCTTCAGTACGGCGACCTCCGCAGTCAGTGCGGCGGACGCCAGCAGCGAAGCCTGCATACGCATATTGACATACTTATATTAGACTCCTGCGATATTATTTGATCCTCTGTTCGGCTTTTCTTTGTGAACACCGAACAAAGCATCAGGGCTACTGTCTATGCGGTAATATTTCTACTACATTTTAAAACACTTACCTCGAAGCCTGTTAGAAGGCTGGCACAGGCTTCAGTCAATCCGCTCTTGGCGGACTGAACCTTCTGGATCACCGCACTCATGATAGTGCGGTGCTCCTCGTCGATGGAAGCGCTGCGAAGCGCTTCCAGCAGATTGTCCGGTGCCTCTGGATGGACAGAGGTCACCGGCACAGGCGTCTTTGCCCCTCTTAGAAGGAAGTCGCCTGCCTGAGCCCGGAACCGCTGGAGGATCCGGCACGGTGTTCGGCTGAGGGCCGAACTCGGAGCTCTCGGGGGCCCCGTCCCCGCGGCTCCCGGAGTCCGGAAGGTCGCCTTGAGGCGCCTCCAGGACTGTCTCCCCTCGATCCGGTGCCTCTTGAGACAACACCTCGGCGTCGTCGGCAGGATGAGGGGAGGTGGCGGTCGGGAGTAGATCGCTATCCATGTCCGACAAGCCCAAGGAGTCATCCAACGATACATCGATACTGGCTCGGGGCGGCCTGCATGATTGTGTCCGGCGTTAGGGAAAACAGTGCGACAGAGGAATCCTATGGGTTACTTTAGTATCCGAATACTTACGATCTCCCCGGGGGCTTGGCCCTGGGCAACCACTCGTCTTCGCATTCGTCGGCGGCGGCGGAGCTGTCCGGAAGGAAAGTTTTTCCCTTCCTGGACCCTCCGGCCTCCCCAGTTGGGGCGGCCTTCCTTTTCCTGTCTCCCCCAGTCGGTGGGGGAGCATCTTCTTCTTCTTCTTCCTCGTCTTCGGGGGAAGAGTGCGCCGCAGAGTCATCGACGGTGAGTCCGACGACGCCTGGCGTCGGGAACTCTTTCGAGCCCTTGGCCTTCTTGGTCTTCTCCGGCACCTTATAAGGGGCCGAAGTCAACATCTTCTCCAGAAGAGCGTCTGCGGGGCCTTCGGGCAAAGGAGCCGGACAGTCGATCTGTCCGGCCATCTTCTGCCAGTCCTGTCAAAGGTACGGGAGTTTAGATCCCGCATAGAGTCAATCTATATAAAAAATAAGTATCCTGTGAAAGGTAAAGCAGCTTACCGCACTGGCTTGGCGCTTCGCGCTGAATCCGCGATCCTCAGTAATAGGGACCTCGGCACTTTTGAACAGCACCCTCCAGGCGTCTTCATGAGTTGTGTCGAAGAGCCTGTTCAGAGTTCGGTGCTGCGCCGGATTGAACTCCCACAAGTTGAACTCCCGTTGTTGGCACGGGAGTATCCGGCGGATGAGCATAACTTGGACTATGTTGACAAGCTTGATGAGCTTCTTGTCCACCATGTTTTGAATACATGTTTGGAGTCCGGTCAGCTCTTTCGAATTACCCCAGGACAGGCCCTTCTCTTTCCAAGAGGTGAGCCACATGGGGAAGCCAGATCGGAACTCGGGGGCCGCTACCCATGCGGGGTCGCGCGGCTCGGTGATATAGAACCACCCTGATTTCCACCCCTTTATGGTTTCCACAAAGGAGCCCTCGAGCCATGTTATGTTGGGCACCTTGCCCACCATGGCGCCTCTGCACTCCACCTGGAGGCCGCCCACCACCTTCGGCTTGACATTGAAGGTCTTCATCCATAAGCCAAAGTGGGGCTTGATGCTGAGGAAGGCCTCGCACACGACGATAAACGCCGAGATGTTGAGGATGAAGTTCGGGGCCAGATCGTGGAAATCCAGGCCGTAATAAACATGAGCCCCCGGACGAAGGGATGGAGAGGGAATCCCAGTCCCGCGAGGAAATGGGTGAGGAATACTACCCTCTCATGGGGCCTGGGGGTGGGGATGAGCTGCCCCTCATCTGGGAGCCGGTGCGCTGATGTCGTCGGGCAGGTATCGGCTCTCCTCAGTTTCTTGATGTCTCCCTCCGTGAGGAGACCATCCACTTGCCTCCCGCTCCGGACATGGTTGGAGAAGGTTGAGGTGGGAAGTTGTGACTTGGGCGCTAGAGCTCGAGTGTGCGAAAACGGATGAGCAAGGAGGAAGAAGGCGTGGGATAGAAAGGTGAATCCTTATCCCTTTATATGGGCGACGAAACTAAGCGTCCCCACTTGCCTGGTAAAACTCGCTTATCCCCCAAGCGCCGTAATTGATGGCGCGGTTGGGTTACCCACGCCCGTATTGATGAGAATCCCGTAATAAGGGGACACGATCTCTGCTTTGACAAGACGTGTCGAAAAACTGCCTCGCGTTATGTGCGGGGCTGGTTAAAAGGAAACGGTTCGAATAATCACCGGGCCATGACATAACGTCATGCTGCCAAAACAAGCCAGCAAATTAGATCTGCGAAAATATTATTCTCTCTACGGTGGAATGTGGAACTTATTTTGCAGGGCTCGGACACTATCCTCGTATTCAAATTCTTCTGTGTGTATTCGGAGAGGAACCCGCCTTGCAATGCCGAAGACAATACTGCGCGCCGGACTCATCGTCATTGAAGCCTGGTTCAGGGGGCTACTGAGGGAGTCCTAGATTAGGGGGTCTCCGGACAGCCGGACTATCTCCATTGGCCGGACTGTTAGACTATGAAGATACAAGATTGAAGACTTCATCTCATGTCCGGATGGGACTCTACTTGGCATGGAAGGCAAGCTAGGCAATACGGATATGGATATCTCCTCCTTTGTAACCGACCTTGTGTAACCCTAACCCTCTGCGGTGTCTATATAAACCGAAGGGTTTTAGTCCGTAGGACAACAATCATAACATACAATCATACCATAGGCTAGCTTCTAGGGTTTAGCCTCTCTGATCTCGTGGTAGATCTACTCTTGTACTACCCATATCATCAATATTAATCAAGCAGGACGTAGGGTTTTACCTCCATCAAGAGGGCCCGAACCTGGGTAAAACATCGTGTCCCCTACCTCCTGTTACCATCCGTCCTAGACGCACAGTTCAGGACCCCCTACCCGAGATCCGCCGGTTTTGACACCGATAAGAGGCGAGTGGAAAAGAGGGTGAATAAAATGGCAAGGGTGAAGTGGGGGAGAGGAAAACGAGAGGCAAATGGCAAATAATGTAAGGCGAAGGATAAGAGTTGTGATGGGTACTTGGTATGTCTTGACTTGGCGTAGATCTCCCCGGCAACGACTCCAGAAATCCTTCTTGTTACCTCTTGAGCACTGCGTTGGTTTTCCCTTGAAGAGGAAAGGGTGATGCAGTAAAGCAGCGTAAGTATTTCCCTCAGTTTTTGAGAACCAAGGTATCAATCCAGTAGGAGACCACACGCGAGTCACCTCGTACCTACACAAACAAATAAGAACCTCGCAACCAACACGATAAAGGGCTTGTCAATCCCTTCACGGCCACTTGCAAGAGTGAGATCTGATAGAGATGATAATAATAAGATAAACATTTTTGCTATTTTTATGATATATATTGAAAGTAAAGATTGCAAAATAAAATAGATTGGAAACTTGTATGATGGAAAATAGACCCGGGGGCCATAGGTTTCACTACTGGCTCCTCTCAAGATAGCATAAGTATTACGGTGAGTGAACAAATGACTGTCGAGCAATTGATAGAAAAGAGAATAATTATGAGAATATCTAGGCATGACCATGTATATAGGCATCACGTCCGAGACAAGTAGACCGAAACAATTCTGCATCTACTACTATTACTCCACACATCGACCGCTATCCAGCATGCTTCTAGAGTATTAAGTTCATAAGAACAGAGTAATGCCTTAAGCAAGATGACATTATGGAGAGGGATAAATTCATGCAATATGATATAAACCCCATCTTTTTATCCTCGATGGCATCAATACAATACGTGTCGGTTCCCTTTCTGTCACTGGGATTGAGCACCGCAATATTGAACCCAAAGCTAAGCACTTCTCCCATTGCAAGAAAGATCAATCTAGTAGGCCAAACCAAACTGATAATCCGAAGAGACTTGCAAAGATAAACCAATCATACATAAAAGAATTCAGGGAAGATTCAAATATTGTTCATAGATAAACATGATCATAAACCCACAATTCATCAGATCTCGACAAACACACCGCAAAACAAGATTACATCGACTAGATCTCCAAGAGAATCGAGGAGAACTTTGTATTGAGATCCAAAGAGAGAGAAGAAGCCATCTAGCTACTAGCTATGGACCCGAAGGTTTGAGGTAAACTACTCACACATCATTGGATGCGGCCATGGAGTTGATGTAGAGGCCCTCCGTGATCAATGCCCCCTCCGGCGGAGCTCTGGAAAAGGCCCCAAGATGGGATCTCTTAGGTACAGAAGGTTGCAGCGGTGGAAATAGGGTTTCGGGGTGCTCCTGGATGTTTTCGGGGTATGTCAATATATATAGGATGAATAAGTAGGTTGGTGGAGCAACGAGGGGCTCACGAGGGTGGAGGGTGCGCCCCCTGCCTCGTGGCCGCCTCGTTGATTGCTTGACGTCCACTCCAAGTCCCCTGGATCACGTTTGTTCCAAAAATCACGCTCCCGAAGGTTTCATTCCGTTTGGACTCCATTTGATATTCCTTTTCGGCGAAACTCTAAAATAGGCAAAAAACAACAATTTGGGCTGGGCCTCCGGTTAATAGGTTAGTCCCAAAAATAATATAAAAGTGTTAAAATAAGCCCATTAACATCCAAAATAGATAATATAATAGCATGGAGCAATCAAAAATTATAGATACATTGGAGTCATATCAGTCTCCTCCTTTCCCTTAGGCTCATAGTCTTCTTCTTCCTCCGTGGTCCAACCACAATGCTCTAAGTCCCCGTAGACCTTATGATCTGCAAGGAAATCAGCCACATAGTTTTCTCCCTCCGAATCTTGGGATGACATATTACTCTAATCTATAGCAGAAACAGCTCGAAACAAAAACAGAGGATATTTGCGTGATACAGTGGTCAAAACCTTTGGGAGATTATATAATGATTTTTTATCGACCAAAAGAAGTATCCTACAAGAAAATGGAGTCCGGAGAGCACACGAGGTGCCCAAGAGGCAGGGGCGCGCCCAGGGGGTAGGGCGCGCCCTCCACCCTCGTGGAAGCCTCGTGTCCTTTCCGGTCTGCTTCTTATTTTCATATTTTCTTAAATATTCCAAAACGGAGAAAAATTGCCATTAGAACTGTTTTGGAGTCGGTTTACTTATCGTACCACGTACCTATTCCTTTTCGGAGTCTGAAACGTTCTGGAAAGTGTCCCTTATGTATTCCTCCGGGGTTGCGGTTTCAATAACATTAGTTTCAATATTTATAGGATTACCTGAGATATAATGTTTGATTCTTTGACCGTTCACCACCCTCAGATTTGTGCCTTCGAAGTTGTTCATTTTTATGGCACCAGAACGATAGACCTCCTCGATGATGTAAGGACCTTCCCATTTAGAGAGGAGTTCTCCTGCAAAAAATCTTAAACGAGAGTTGTATAACAATACATAATCACCTACATTAAACTCACGTTTTTGTATCCTTTTGTCATGCCATCTTTTAACTTTTCCTTTAAACAGTTTGGCATTCTCATAAACCTGGGTTCTCCATTCATCAAGTGAGCTAATGTCAAAAAGCCTCTTCTCACCGGCAGGTTTGAAGTCATAGTTGAGCTCTTTAATAGCCCAATATGCCTTATGTTCTAGTTCAAGAGGTAAGTGACATGCTTTACCATAAATCATTTTATATGGAGACATACCCATAGGATTTTTATATGCAGTTCTATAAGCCCATAATGCATCATCAAGTTTCTTGGACCAATTCTTTCTAGATCTATTGACAGTCTTCTGCAAAATTAATTTAAGCTCTTTATTGCTAAGTTCTACTTGACCACTAGACTGTGGATGATATGGATATGCAATTCTATGATTAACATCATACTTAGCAAGCATTTTACGGAAAGCACCATGAATAAAATGTGAACCACCATCAGTCATTAAATATCTAGGGACTCCAAACCTCAGAAATATAACTTCTTTAAGCATCTTAATAGAGGTGTTATGATCAGCACTACTAGTTGGAATAGCTTCTACCCACTTAGTAACATAATCAACAGCAACTAAAATATGAGTATACCCATTAGAGGAAGGAAAAGGTCCCATAAAGCCCCAAACATCAAATGGTTCAATAACAAGTGAATAGTTCATAGGCATTTCTTGACGTCTACTAATATTACCAATTCTTTGACATTCATCACAAGACAAGACAAACTTACGGGCATCCTTGAAGAGAGTAGGCCAATAAAAACCGGATTGCAATACCTTGTGTGCAGTTCTATCTCCAGCGTGGTGTCCTCCATAAGCCTCGGAGTGACACTTGCGTAGGATCTGTTCCTGTTCATGCTCAGGTACACAACGTCTAATAACAACATCTACTCCTTCTTTATAAAGATGTGGGTCATCCCAGAAGTAATGTCTTAAATCATAGAAGAACTTTTTCTTTTGTTGGTATGTGAAACTAGGTCGTATAAATTTAGCAACAATATAATTAGCATAATCAGCATACCATGGAGCAGTACGAGAAGCATTTATGACAGCTAATTGTTCATCAGGAAAGCTATCATCAATAGGTAGTGGGTCGTCAAGAACATTCTCTAACCTAGATAAGTTGTCTGCAACGGGGTTCTCAGCTCCCTTTCTATCAACAATATGCAAATCAAATTCTTTTAGCAAGAGAACCCATCTAATAAGTCTAGATTTAGCATCTTTCTTTTCCATAAGATATTTAATAGCAGCATGTTCAGTGTGAACAGTTACTTTAGAGTCAACAATATAAGGTCTGAACTTATCACAAGCAAATACAACTGCTAAAAAGTCTTTTTCAGTAGTAGCATAATTTCTTTGGGCACTGTCTAGAGTTTTACTAACATATTGGATAACATTTAATTTCTTATCAACTCTTTGTCCTAGGACAGCCCCTACAGCATAATCACAAGCATCACACATAATTTCAAAAGGTAGATTCCAATCAGGAGGTTGAACAATAGGTGCAGAAACCAAAGCTTTCTTAAGTATTTCAAATGCTTCTACACAATCATCATCAAAGACAAAAGGAACATCTTTTTGTAAGATATTAGTCAGAGGCCGAGAAATTTTAGAAAAGTCCTTAATGAACCTCCTATAAAAACCGGCATGACCAAGGAAACTTCTTATACCTTTAATGTCCTTTGGACACGGCATCTTTTCAATAGCATCAACCTTAGCTTTATCAACTTCAATACCTCTTTCAGAAATTTTATGCCCCAAGACAATACCTTCATTAACCATAAAGTGGCACTTCTCCCAATTCAAGACAAGATTAGTTTCTTCACATCTCTGCAAAACTCGATCAAGGTTGCTTAAGCAATCATCAAAAGAAGTCCCATAAACAGAGAAATCATCCATGAATACCTAAACAATCTTTCCACAAAAGTCAGAGAATATAGCAGTCATACATCTTTGAAAGGTGGCAGGTGCATTACATAAACCAAAAGGCATACGTCCATAACCAAAGGTACCAAAAGGGCAAGTAAAATTTGTCTTTTCTTGATCCTCTTTTTACACAGGTATTTGAGAGAAACCAGAATAACCATCTAGAAAGCAAAAATTTGTATGCTTGGATTATCTTTCTAGCATTTGATCAATAAAAGGTAAAGGGTAATGATCCTTTTTAGTAGCTTTATTTAATTTGCGGAAATCAATTACCATTCTATAACCTGTAACAATTCTTTGTGGGATCAATTCATCTTTATCATTAGGAACAACAGTAATACCTCCCTTCTTAGGGACACAATGGACAGGACTTACCCACTGACTATCAGCAACGGGATAAATTATACCTGCCTCCAGAAGTTTTAGTATTTCTTTTCTTACCACTTATTTCATCTTAGTATTTAACCGTCGTTGGTGATCAACAACTGGTTTAGCGTCTTTCTCCAGCTTTATTTTGTGTTGGCATAGAGTGGGACTAATGCCCTTAAGATCATCAAGAGTATATCCAATAGCAGCACGGTGCTTCTTCAGAGTTTTCAATAATTTCTTTTCTTCATGCTCTCAAAAGGTTAGCACTAATAATAACAGGATATATCTCTTTCTCATCAAGATAAGCATATTTGAGAGTATCAGGTAAAGGTTTAAGCTCAAACACAGGATCACCCTTAGGTGGAGGGGGATCCCCTGGGATTTCAAAAGGCAAGTTGTGTTTCAAGATAGGTCCCTGTTTAAAGAATACTTCATCTATTTCCCTTCTTTCATTCATAAACATATCATTTTCATGGTCTAGCAAATATTGTTCTAAAGGATCAGTAGGAGGCATGGCAATAGAAGCAAGACCAATAATTTCATCTTTACTAGGCAATTCTTTATCATGGGGTTGTCTACAAAATTTAGCAAAATTAAACTCATGAGACATATCCCCTAAACCAACAGAAACAATATCCTTATTGGAGTCTATCTTAGCATTAACAGTATTCAAGAAGGGTCTACCAAATATAATGGGACAAAAGTCATCTTGTGGGGAACCGAGAACAAGAAAATCAGTAGGATATTTAACTTTCCCACACAAGACTTCAACATCTCTAACAATCCCAACTAGTGAAATAGTATCTCTATTGGCAAGCTTAATTGTAACATCTATGTCTTCTATCTCAGCAGATGCAATATCATGCATAATTTCTTTGTATAAGGAATGAGGTATTTGTTGGAAATATGCCCTAGAGGCAATAATAAAATGGTTATTATTATATTTCCTTGTTCATGATAATTGTCTATAGTTCATGCCATAATTGTGTTATCCGGAATCGTAATACATGTGTGAATATATAGACCACAACATGTCCCTAGTGAGCCTCTAGTTGACTAGCTCGTTGATCAACAGATAGTCATGGTTTCCTGACTATGGACATTAGATGTCATTGATAACGGGATCACATCATTAGAAGAATGATGTGATGGACAAGACCCAATCTTAAGCATAGCACAAGATCGTGTAGTTCATCTGCTAGAGCTTTTCTAATGTCAAGTATCTTTTCCTTAGACCATGAGATTGTGCAACTCTCGGATACTGTAGGAATACTTTGGGTGTGCCAAACGTCACAACATAAATGGGTGACTATAAAGGTGCACTACGGGTATCTCCGAAAGTGTCAGTTGGGTTGGCACGAATCGTGACTGGGATTTGTCACTCCGCATGACGGAGGGGTATCTCTGGGCCCACTCGGTAAAACATCATCGTAATGAGCTCAATGTGACTAAGGGTTGGTCACAGGATGATGTGTTACGGAATGAGTAAAGTGACTTGCCTGTAACGAGATTGAACGAGGTATTGGAATACAGGCGATCGAATCTCGGGCAAGTAACGTACTGATTGACAAAGGGAATTGAATACGGGATTGATTGAATCCTCGACATCGTGGTTCATCCGATGAGATCATCGTGGAATATGTGGGAGCCAACATGGGTATCCAGATCTCGCTGTTGGTTATTCGCTGGAGAGTTGTCTCGGTCATGTCTGCATGGTTCCCGAACCCGTAGGGTCTACACACTTAAGGTTCAGTGACGCTAGGGTTGTAGAGATATTAGTATGTGGTAACCCAAAAGTTGTTCGGAGTCCTGGATGAGATTCCGGATGTCACGAGGAGTTCCGGAATGGTCCGGAGGTAAAGATTTATATATAGGAAGTCCAGTTTTGGCCACCGGGAAAGTTTCGGGGGTCACCGGTATTTTACCGGGACCACCGGAAGGGTCCCGGGGGTCCACCGGGTGGGGCCACCTATCCCGGAGGGCCTCATGGGCTGAAGTGGGAAGGGAACCAGCCCCTGGTAGGCTGGTGCGCCCCCCCTTGGGCCTCCCTTGCGCCTAGGGTTGGAAACCCTAAGGGGGTGGGGGCGCCTCCACCTGCCTTGGGGGCCAAGCCACCCCTAGGCCGCCGCCCCCTCCCCTTAGATGGGATCTGTAGGGGCCGCCCCCCCAG
>NC_053026.1:617539900-617577041 GCF_003073215.2 Triticum urartu | reverse complement strand
GGAGAGATAGAAAACCTACAGCATAATCACTAGCATCACACATAATTTCAAAGGGTAAATTCCAATCAGGTGGCTGAACAACAGGTGCAGAGACTAATGCTTTCTTAAGAACTTCAAATGGTTCTACATAATCATCATCAAAGACAAATGGTATATCTTTTTGTAATAAATTAGTCAGAGGCCAGGAAATTTTTGAGAAGTCCTTAATGAACCTCCTATAAAATCCAGCGTGACCAAGGAAACTTCTTATACCTTTGATGTCCTTGGGACATGGCATCTTTTCAATAGCATCAACCTTGGCTTTATCAACTTCAATACCTTTTTCAGAAACTTTGTGCCCCAAGACAATACCTTCATTAACCATAAAGTGGCACTTTTTCCAATTCAAGACAAGATTAGTTTCTTCACATCTCTGCAAAACTCGATCAAGATTGCTCAAGCAATCATCAAAAGAGGAACCATAGATGGAAAAGTCGTCCATGAAAACCTCACAAATCTTTTCACAAAAGTCAGAGAATATAGCCATCATGCATCTTTGAAAGGTAGCAGGTGCATTACATAAACCAAAAGGCATACGTCTATAAGCAAAAGTACCAAAAGGGCATGTAAAAGTAGTCTTTGATTGATCTCTAGCCGACACATGTATTTGAGAGAAACCAGAATAACCATCTAGAAAGCAATAGTGTGTATGTTTGCATAATCTTTCTAGCATTTGATCAATAAAAGGGAAGGGGTAATGATCTTTCTTAGTAGTTTTATTTAATTTGCGGAAATCAATTACCATCCTATAACATGTGATAATTCTTTGTGGAATCAATTCATCTTTAACATTAGGAACAACAGTAATACCTCCCTTCTTAGGGACACAATGGACAGGACTTACCCACTTACTATCAGCAACGGGATAGATTGTACTTGCCTCCAGAAGCTTTAGTATTTCTTTTCTTACCACTTCTTTCATTTTAGGATTCAGACGTCGTTGAGGATCACGAGCTGGTTTGGTATCTGCCTCCAAATTTATTTTATGTTGACATAGAGTGGGACTAATGCCCTTAATATCATCAAGAGTATATCCAATAGCAGCACGATGCTTCTTCAGAGTTTTCAATAACCTTTCTTCTTCATGCTCTGAAAGGTTAGCACTAATAATAACAGGATATATCTTCTTTTCATCAAGATAAGCATATTTAAGATTATCAGGCAACGGTTTAAGCTCAAACAGGGGATCACCCTTGGGTGGAGGAGGATCCCCTAAAATTTCAACAGGCAAATTGTGATGCAGAATAGGTTCCTGTTTAAAGAATACTTCATCTATTTCCCTTCTTTCATTCATGAACATATCATTCTCATGGTCTAGCAAATAGTGTTCTAAAGGATCACTAGAAGGTACGACAATAGAAGCAAGACCAATAATTTCATCCTTACTAGGTAATTCTTCCTCACGATGTTGTTTACTAAATTTAGAGAAATTAAACTCATGAACCATATCATCAAAGCCAACAGTAACAACATTCTTTGTGCAATCTATGGTAGCATTAACAGTATTTAAGAAGGGTCTGCCAAATATAATGGGACAAAAGCTATTTTGCAGAGAAGTAAGAACAAGAAAATCAGTAGGATATTTAGTTTTCCCACACAAGACTTCAACATCTCTAACAATTCCAATTGGTGAAATAGTATCCTTATTGACAAGTTTAATTGTGACATCAATACCTTCTAACTCAGCAGGTGCAATTTCATTCTTAATTTCTTCGTATAAAGTATGCGGTATAACACTAGCACTAGCACCCATATCACATAAGCCATGATAACAATTATCTCCTATTTTAACAGAAATAACAGGCATGCCTACCACAGGTCTATGTTTATCTTTATCACAAGGTTTACCAATTCTAGCAGTTTCACCTTCGAACTGAATAACATGCCCATCAATATTATCAGACAAGAGATCTTTAACAATAGCAATATTAGGTTCTACTTTAACTTGCTCAGGAGGTGTATAAGTTCTAATATTGCTTTTACAAACAACAGTTGAAGCTTTAGCATGATCCTTTATTCTAACAGGGAAAGGTGGTTTCTCAACATAAGAAGTAGGAACAATAGGATCGTTATAAGTGACAGTCTTTTCTTCAACTTTAATAGGTGCATCTACTTTTACTTCTATGGGTGGATGATATTTAAACCACTTCTCCTTAGGGAGATCAACATAAGTAGCAAAGGATTCACAGAAAGAAGCTACTATGTCAGAGTCAAGTCCATATTTAGTGCTAAACTTACGGAAAATATCGGTGTCCATAAAAGATTTAACACAATCAAACTTAGGTGTCATACCTGACTCCTTACCTTCGTCGAGGTCCCAATCTTCAGACTTGCATTTAATTCTATCCAATAAATTCCATCTGAATTCAATAGTCTTCATCATAAAAGAGCCAGCACAAGAAGTATCGAGCATGGTTTGATTATTATGAGAAAGCTGAGCATAAAAACTTTGCATGACTATTTCTCTCGAGAGCTCATGATTGGGGCATGAATATAACATTGATTTAAGCCTCCCCCAAGCTTGAGCGATGTTTTCTCCTTCGTGAGGCCAGAAATTATATATATAATTGCGATCACGATGAACAAGATGCATAGGGTAATACTTTTGATGAAATTCCAACTTCAATCTTTTATAGTCCCATGATCTCATATCATCACATAGCCTATACCATATCAATGCGTCTCCCTTCAAAGATAAAGGGAAGACCTTCTTCTTATCAACATCATCGGGTATACCTGCAAGCTTAAATAATCCACAAACTTCATCCACATATATTAAGTGCTCATTAGGATGCTTTGTTCCATCTCCTGTAAAAGGGTTAGCTAGCAGTTTTTCCATCATACCCGAAGGAAATTCAAAAGGAGTTTCATTTTCAATAGGTTCAGTAGGTTGAGGAGCAACTCTTTGCTCTACTAGATGTGGTGAAGATACCCTGAACAAGCCCCTCAGAGAATTACTTTCCATAGTAACAAGTGACAATAAATTTCAGCACACTATATAAATTTTTCCTTACCAAATTCCACCTACCAAAGGCTCTACACTCCCCGGCAACGGCGCCAGAAAAGAGTCTTGATGACCCACAAGTATAGGGGATCTATCATAGTCCTTTCGATAAGTAAGAGTGTCGAACCCAACGAAGGAGCAGAAGGAAATGATAAGCGGTTTCCAGCAAGGTATTCTCTGCAAGTACTGAAATAAGTGGTAACAGATAGTTTTGTGATAGGATAATTTGTAACGAGCAACAAGTAACAAAAGTAAATAAAGTGCAGCAAGGTGGCCCAATCCTTTTTGTAGCAAAGGACAAGCCTGGACAAACTCTTATATAGAGAAAAGCGCTCCCGAGGACACATGGGAATATCGTCAAGCTAGTTTTCATCACGTTCATATGATTCGCGTTCGATACTTTGATAATTTGATATGTGGGTGGACCGGTGCTTGGGTGCTGTTCTTACTTGAACAAGCATCCCACTTATGATTAACCTCTATTGCAAGCATCCGCAACTACAACAAAAGTATTAAGGTAAACCTAACCATAGCATGAAACATATGGATCCAAATCAGCCCCTTACGAAGCAACGCATAAACTAGGGTTTAAGCTTCTGTCACTCTAGCAACCCATCATCTACTTATTACTTCCCAATGCCTTCCTCTAGGCCCAAATAATGGTGAAGTGTCATGTAGTCGACGTTCACATAACACCACTAGAGGAGAGACAACATACATCTCATCAAAATATCGAACGAATACCAAATTCACAAGACTACTAATAGCAAGACTTCTCCCATGTCCTCAGGAACAAACGTAACTACTCACAAAGCATAAACATGTTCATAATTAGAGGGGTATTAATATGCATATAGGATCTGAACATATGATCTTCCACCAAATAAACTAACTAGCATCAACTACAAGGAGTAATTAACACTACTAGCAACCTACTAGCACCAATCCCGTACTTGGAGACAAGAATTGGATACAAGAGATGAACTAGGGTTTTGAGAGGAGATGGTGCTGATGAAGATGTTGATGGAAGATGCCCCTTCCCGATGAGAGGAGCGTTGGTGATGACGATGGCGATGATTTTCCCCCTCCGGGAAGGGAAGTTTCCCCGGCAGAACAGCTCCGCCAGAGCCAGATGGTCGCCAAGGTTCCGCCTCGGTGGCGGCGAGAGTTTCTTCCCGAGAAGATGGCTTGTTATTTTTTTTCCATCGAAAGACTTCATATAGAAGAAGATGGCCACCGGGAGGGCCACCAGGGGGCCCACGAGGTAGGGGGCGCCCAAGGGGGTAGGGCGCGCCCCACCTTCGTGGGCAGGGTGTGGCCCCCTGGTGAATTTTCTTCCGCTGAGATATTTTTATTATTCTCTGAAAACGTCTTCCGTGAAGTTTGAGGACTTTTGGAAGCTGTGCATAATAGGTCCCTAATATTTGCTCCTTTTCCAGCCCAGAACCCCAGCTGCCGGCATTCTCCCTCTTTATGTAAACCTTGTAAAATAATACATAATAGGCATAAGTATTGTGACATAATGTGTAATCACAGACCATAATGCAATAAATATCAATATAAAAGCATGATGCAAAATGGACGTATCACTACCTCTTGAGCATGCATTGTTTTTCCCATGAAGAGGAAAGGGTGATGCAGCAAAGTAGCGTAAGTAGTTCCCTCCTTTTTTGAGCACCAAGGTATTAATCCAGTAGGAGAATACAGGCAAGTCACCTAGTACCTGCACAAACAATCAAGAACCTCGCAACCAATGCAATAAAGGGGTTATCAATCCCTTCACGGTCACTTACGAAAGTGAGATCTAATAAAGATAATAAGGGAAATATTTTTGGTATTTTTGTTGTATAGATTGAAAAGTAAAGATTGCAAAATAAAATGAATAGTAAACTAGAATTGTAGATCGGAAACTTTGTCGGAGTAAATAACCATGGGTAAGCCTAGCCCGGCTCCCCTGGCCGTTCTGAAAAAAATTAACGAGCCGATTCGGGCCTCAAGAATCCAAGACATAGGGCCGCCTTCCCCTGCCGGCTGTCTCCAGGCCGGCTATCGGAAGGCGGCCGACTTCAGCCCTCATGAAGAAAAGCCGCGGGAGGCTGGCTCCGAGAAGCCGGCCTGCGAGAGGGCCGACTCCAAGAGCCGGCTCCCAAAGCGGTCAAGATCGTACCTCGAAGTCTGCATCCACATAAACGGCGATTGTGGACGGGGGCGTGGCTACAGTGAAGCCTGCCACCCCCGAAATCCCGGAGCACGCCTGGCACAGTGCGTCATACGGGTGGCCATGACCCGTCCGGCACGGCACTGTTGCCACGATGACCCTGATGTCAACCATGACGGACCGCCAGCGCGGCCCACGGGCGGTGGGCCCTTCGGCAGAGAGACACCCGAAGGCGGGCAGCCCTCCCCCAGTCGGCCCAAGGTAGAGCCGGCTCCCCATAGCCGGCTTGCTACCTCCCTCGAAGAAGACGCCCCATTAAGGAGATAAGACGCGGTGAGGCTACAACGATCGCCCGCCGGGCGGTGGCACTGTAGCCATGCCCACCTCGGCGAAGCCCTCGTCACCAAGATTAAGCAACAGTAACCAGCCGCCGACAAGGCCCTGGACAGTGGGGCCTGCCTGTCGACCAAGGAGCCGGCAGCCGGCGGGACCCACAAGCCGGCGGGCCCCAACAGCTGGCGCAAAAGCCGGAGAGCGTAGACACAGACGGCTGGGCCCCGCACCCAGCCGGATTACCATTGTACCCTCAGGGGGTAGGCCTATATAAACCCCCCGGGGCATCCATGCAAAAGAGATCGATCCCTGCTAGTTTTAGACACCACGTAGGGAGGAGAAGAGAGCAAGCCTTGCCCTTCTTCCTCCTCTCGCCAAACAGCTCAAGGAGCATCATGTAGCTACTTATTCATCTAGTGATCATGCGGAGACCCCGCAGAGCAGCAGTAGGGGTGTTATCTCCACGGAGAGCCCCGAAGCTGGGTCAGATTCGCCGGCGTGCATGTCTTCGCCTCATCCCGTTTCCAGGCACCGGCGACGTCTTATTGGCTCCCACAATGATAAGCCACCCGTTGGCATATGTCGCACCTACCACCCGACATTTGGCGCCCACCGTGGGCCAGGTGCACCGTCGTCCGGAGACCTGTTCTGGACGGGAACCCTCTTCCTCCCCGCGAGCGTAGCCAGCCCGGCACGCCCGATGGCGCTTGCCACGACGCGCTGCAAGGCGTCACCAACGTCTGTGCAGCGAGCAGCCTCGCCGATCTCCTTGACAAGACCCTCATCTCCGACGAGCTCGCCTCCTCGACGCGGGCACCGACCACCTCGTCAACCTCCTCGGCCAGCTCCACGTCTCCGGCGAGCCTGCCGTGGACTTGGAGTCGGTTGGCTCCACCGATCCGATGCCTGTCGACTCCGACACGGCCTCACTCGACACTTCCCCACCGACGTCGCGATCTACAACGACCCGCTTCCCCGGGCCGATGGCTGCGACGCTGTCACCACCGAGGTGATGGTCATCGGCCACGGCGGCGCTTCCGAGAAGCGCCCACGACGCCCCGCACGCGGCGGTCCACGACTTGTCCATCCCCCTCCCGGCCGATGCCGACGCTGAAGCACTGGAGCTCGCCGCCTGCCCTCCTCGCGGAGGGCCGGAAGTTGGTTTCCATGAGACGCCTCGCTGAGGCCCACCGACGAGAGGCCGACCGCGCCGCCTTTGGCACGCCGCCAAAAGGAGCGGGCCAGCGGGTCGGCGTTGTCAGACAGCGCGGCGCTGTCGTCCCGTACACTAGGAGTCGACCGCCCAGTCTACGCTACTCGCAAGAACCTGCGCGCCGCCCAGGCGGCCGTAGACGAGCTGATGGGACTGGGGGCCGAAGAACTCCCCCACATGACCCGACGCATCCAGCAGCTGATCGATGCAGCCGCGCAGCGGCACGAAGCCGACGCCCGCGCGGAAAGCCCTCCCCCGCGCCGAGATCACGGCGCGACGTCCCGGACGCCGACTACGGGCAAAACCGCGCGCGGCGCGAGAAAGAGCCGGCTGCCAGCCGAAGCCGACCGAATCTCCATCGAGCGAGACGCAGAAGGCCACCCCCGGGCCGTGGAGTGGCGGGGCAACCTGCCTCCGCCCTGGCCCCGTGGAGAGAGATATCCCACCCCGCCGCCTATTGCGCATCCGACTCTCAGCGGCCGGCTAGGTCGCCCCGAAGGAGTCGGCGAGAACGATGCCCGCCATCAGATCAACCGCCTGGCACGATCCCTGGCGCTAGAAGAAGAAGACGATGTCGGCCCGCCTTGCTTCGGCCCCCGCATCCGCGACGAGCCCTTCCCCAAAGGGTTCTCGCTCCCAAGAGACACGCCCAAGTACAACGGCTCCGTGAAGCCGGAAGATTGGTTGATCGACTACTCCAAGGCAGTTAGCACAGCCAACGGCAATAGGCGCGTTGCCGTGAAGTACGTGCCCCTCATGCTGCAGGGCACTGTGCGGACCTGGCTCAATAGCCTCAAGCCATACAGCATCAACAGCTGGCTAGACTTCACAGAAGCCTTCGTCCGCAACTTCACCAGCACCTACAAGCAGGCTCCCAAGCCCAGACAACTCTCCTTGTGTGTACAAGGCCCCGCCGAGTCTACTCGCGACTACCTCCCGCGTTGGCCCGAGCTCCGCAACTCTTGCGAAGGGGTGCACGAGGTGCAAGCCATAGAATACTTCACTGCCGGGTGCTGAGAAGGCACCCTCCTCAAGCACAAGCTCCTCTGCGACGAGCCGACTACCCTCAACGAGCTTCTGGTGATAGCGGACAAGTACGCCACTGCCGACTCCTCGATGAAGACCGAACTCCGGGTAGACGCGTCCGGAAAGGTACTCAACTCGGCGCCAAAGACGCCGGCTGGGGACTCCAGCCGACGGCCACACCAGAACGACCACAAGCGCAAGGGCCCCGTGCCGCCCTCCACTAGTCGGCAGGTGGCCACAGTCGAAGACGAGCAGCACGAAGCGCGGCCCGCACCCAAGAAGCAGAGGGACGGCAAGCCGGCTTGGCAGTCGGACTTCTCCTACGAACAGACTCTCGACGCCCCGTGCAAGTTCCACAGCGGCGCGAAGCCGTCCAACCACATGACCCGGAAGTGCCACTGGCTCACCCGAATCTCTAAAGGCGAAGGGCTCGCACCGCCTCCGCCTGCCGGTCCGCCGCCTCCGGCTCCGCAGCCGCCGGCCGCTCGGCCCGCAGTCGGAGCCGTGCACGACGAGTTCCCCGACGAGCATGCCGCCTATATCATCTTTACAAGTCAGCCCAAAGACCGGTGCAACAAACGCCGAGAGCACCAAGAAGTCAACATGGTTGCTGCCAACCCCGCCGAGCACATGCACTGGTCAGAAAAACCTATCAGCTGGAGCCGGACCGACCATCCAGAGGTGATGCCGTCTCTCGGCTCTTATGCGTTGGTTTTGGATGCCACCCTTGCAACGGATAGACGCGCTGCCCGATTCTCCCGCGTGCTGATCGACGGCGGGAGCAGCATCAACATCCTGTACTGTGACACCATGGAGAAGCTGAATGTCAAGACGAAGCAACTCATGCCTACTCGGACTGTGTTCCATGGCATCGTACCCGGCCTGTCTTGCACCCCCATTGGCAAGATCAAGATTGATGTACTTTTGGGGAAGGAGCATTTCTGCGCGAGGCGATCTGGTTTGGAAGTGGTGACTGGAGAGCCCTTACCATGCATTGCTTGGCCGACTGCCTGGCCAGGTTCATGGCAGTTCCCCACTATGCATACCTCAAGATGAAGATACCGAGCACAAAAGGGTCATCACGTAGCCGGCGATTACAAGAAGTCTCTGAGTGCGCATCAGCCAGCAGCCGGCTGGCCGAGTCCCTTGTGATTGCCGAAGAAAAGAAGATGTTGGACCGAGTCGTGGCCATGCCGGCAAGCAGTCGGCCTTGTCCCCCGATCCCAAGGAGCATGATGCTCAAGGATCTTTCCAGCCGGCCAAGGAGACGAAGAAGATACCTCTTGACCCCGAGCACCCAGAGAGGTTTGCCGTCATCGGGGCAAACCTAAACAGCAAATAGGAAGGCGAGCTCGCCGATTTCCTCCGTGAGAATCGGGACATCTTTGCATGGTCCCCCAAGGACATGCCGGGTGTTCCGAAGGAATTCGCCGAGCACAAACTACACGTCCGAGAAGACGCAAAGCCAGTCAAACAACCCCTCCGCCGACTGTCGGAGGAGAAACGCAGGATTGTGGGAGAGGAGATAGCCCGGCTTCTGGCAGCCGGCTTCATTATGGAAGTTTTCTTTCCAGAGTGGCTCGCCAACCCGGTCCTCGTGCTAAAGAAGAACAACAAGTGGCGCATGTGTATAGACTACACGAGCCTCAACAAGGCCTGCCCCAAAGATCCCTTTGCCCTGCCAAGGATTGACCAAGTGATAGACTCCACGGCCGGATGCGAGCTGTTGAGTTTCTTGGATGCTTACTCAGGGTATCACCAGATAAAGTTAAACGGCAGACCGCCTGAAGACCGCCTTCATCACGCCATTTCGGAGCCTCTGCTACCTGACTATGACATTCGGCTTGAGAAATGCCGGTGCCACTTTTCAGCGTTGCATGCAGAAGTGCCTCCTCAAGCAACTCGGCAGAAATGCCCACGTCTACGTAGACGACATTGTGGTGAAGACGGAGAAGCGCGGCACCTTGCTGGAAGACCTCAAGGAAACATTTGAGAACCTACGCCGGTTCCAAATCAAGCTTAACCCCGAGAAATGCGTGTTCGGAGTGCCAGCCGGCCAGCTCCTAGGCTTCCTGGTCTCCGAACGCGGCATCGAATGCAACCCAGTAAAGATCAAGGCCATTGAGAGAATGGCGATTCCCACCAAACTTCGAGACGTCCAGAAGTTTACCGGATGCTTGGCCTCCCTGAACCGCTTCATCAGCCGGCTCGGAGAGAAAGCTCTTCCCCTCTATGCCTCATGAAGAAGACCAACCACTTCGAGTGGAATGACCAAGCCGACCAAGCTTTTCACGAGCTGAAGAAGATGCTGGCCACGCCGCCTGTCCTGGCGGCGCCGACTGAGAAAGAGCCCATGCTCCTCTACATTGCCGCAACCAGCCGGGTGGTCAGCACCGTCATCGTAGTCCAACGCCCAGAAGAAGGCCGAGCCCAGCCGGTCCAGAGGCCGGTGTACTATTTGAGCGAGGTGCTGTCTACCTCGAAGCAGAACTACCCGCACTACCAGAAGATGTGCTACGGCGTGTACTTCGCCGCCAAGAAGCTGAAGCCCTACTTCCAAGAGCATCCCATCACGGTTGTATGCACCGCCCCGCTGGCCGAGATCATAGGCAGCCGGGATGCATCCGGCCGGGTGGCGAAATGGGCCATCGAGCTGGCCTACACGATCTTCTACCAGCCTCGCACCGCCATCAAGTCCCAAGCATTGGCCGACTTCCTCGTCGACTGGGCCGAGACCCAGTACCTACCGCCGGCTCCCGACTCCACTCATTGGCGCATGCACTTCGATGGGTCCAAGATGCGCACCGGCTTGGGAGCCGGCGTCATCCTCACCTCTCCCAAAGGCGACAAGCTCAGATACACGCTGCAAATTCACTTTGCCGCCTCCAACAACGTGGCCGAGTACGAGGCGCTCATACACGGGCTCCGGCTTGCCAAAGAACTCGGCATTCGCCGGATCCTATGTTATGGCGACTCGGACTTGGTGGTCCAGCAATCATCCGGCGACTGGGATGCCAAGGACGCAAATATGGCAAGCTACCGCTTCCTCGTTCAGCAGATCAGTGGGTATTTTGAAGCCGAGTGGAGCCTATTCGAGCCAGGGCATCAGCTGGCTCGTTGTCGGCTCGTGGTACGTGGAGGAACTCGCATCCTTCAAAATACCCACTGATCTGCTGAACGAGGAAGCAGTAGCTTGCCAATATTGCGTCCTTGGCATCCCACTTGCCGGATGATTGCTGGACCACCAAGTCCGAGTCGCCATAACATAGGATCCGGCAAATGCCGAGTTCTTTGGCAAGCCGGAGCCCGTGTATGAGCGCCTCGTACTCGGCCACGTTGTTGGAGGCGGCAAAGTGAATTTGCAGCGTGTATCTGAGCTTGTCGCCTTTGGGAGAGGTGAGGATGACACCGGCTCCCAAGCCGGTGCGCATCTTGGACCCATCGAAGTGTATGCGCCAATGAGTGGAGTCGGGAGCCGGCGGTAGGTACTGGGTCTCGGCCCAGTCGATGAGGAAGTCGGCCAATGCTTGGGACTTGATGGCGGTGCGAGGCTGGTAGAAGATCGTATAGGGGGCCAGCTCAATGGCCCATTTCGCCACCTGGCCAGATGCATCCCGGCTGCCTATGATCTCAGCCAGCGGGGCGGTGCATACAACCGTGATGGGATGCTCTTGGAAGTAGGGCTTCAGCTTCTTGGCGGCAAAGTACACGCCGTAGCACATCTTCTGGTAGTGCGGGTAGTTCTGCTTCGAGGTAGACAACACCTCGCTCAAATAGTACACCGGCCTCTGGACCGGCTGGGCTCGACCTTCTTCTGGGCGTTGGACTACGATGACGGTGCTGACCACCCGGCTGGTTGCGGCAATGTAGAGGAGCATGGGCTCTTTC
This sequence comes from Triticum urartu, assembly GCF_003073215.2. Lineage (NCBI taxonomy): Eukaryota > Viridiplantae > Streptophyta > Magnoliopsida > Poales > Poaceae > Triticum > Triticum urartu. The sequence goes on along the minus strand of NC_053026.1, from coordinate 617,565,380 downwards.
TCAGTCGGCGCCGCCAGGACAGGCGGCGTGGCCAGCATCTTCTTCAGCTCGTGAAAAGCTTGATCGGCTTGGTCATTCCACTCGAAGTGGTTGGTCTTCTTCATGAGGCGGTAGAGGGGAAGAGCTTTCTCTCCGAGCCGGCTGATGAAGCGGTTCAGGGAGGCCAAGCATCCGGTAAACTTCTGGACATCTCCAAGTTTGGTGGGAATCACCATTCTCTCAATGGCCTTGATCTTTACTAGGTTGCATTCGATGCCGCGTTCGGAGACCAGGAAGCCTAGGAGCTGGCCGGCTGGCACTCCGAACACGCATTTCTCGGGGTTAAGCTTGATTTGAAACCGGCGTAGGTTCTCAAATGTGTCCTTGAGGTCTTCCAGCAAGGTGCCGCGCTTCTCTGTCTTCACTACAATGTCGTCTACGTAGACGAGGGCATTTCTGCCGAGTTGCTTGAGGAGGCACTTCTGCATGCAACGCTGAAAAGTGGCACCGGCATTTCTCAAGCCAAATGTCATAGTCAGGTAGCAGAAGGCTCCGAATGGCGTGATGAAGGCGGTCTTCAGGCGGTCTGCCGGATTTAACTTTATCTGGTGATACCCTGAGTAAGCATCCAAGAAACTCAACAGCTCGCATCCGGCCGTGGATTCTATCACTTGGTCAATCCTTGGCAGGGCAAAGGGATCTTTGGGGCAGACCTTGTTGAGGCTCGTGTAGTCTATACACATGCGCCACTTGTTGTTTTTATTTAGCATGAGGACCGGGTTGGCGAGCCACTCTGGAAAGAAAACTTCCATAATGAAGCCGGCTGCCAGAAGCCGGGCTATCTCCTCTCCCACAATCCTGCGTTTCTCCTCCGACAGTCGGCGGAGGGGTTGTTTGAGTGGCTTCGCGTTTTCTCGGACGCGTAGTTTGCGCTCGGCGAATTCCTTCGGTACGCCCGGCATGTCCTTGGGGGACCATGCAAAGATGTCCCGATTCTCACGGAGGAAATCGGCGAGCTCGCCTTCCTATTTGCTGTTTAGGTTTGCCCCGATGACGGCAAACCTCTCTGGGCGCTCGGGGTCAAGAGGTATCTTCTTCGTCTCCTTGGCCGGCTGGAAAGATCCTTGAGCATCATGCTCCTTGGGATCGGGGGACAAGGCCGACTGCTTGCCGGCCATGGCCACGACTCGGTCCAACATCTTCTTTTCTTCGGCAATCACAAGGGACTCAGCCAGCCGACTACTGGCTGCTGCACACTCAGAGGACTTCTTGTAATCGCCGGCTATGGTGATGGCGCCTTTGGTGCTCGGTATCTTCATCTTGAGGTATGCATAGTGGGGAACTGCCATGAATTTGGCCAAGGCAGGTCGGCCAAGCAATGCATGGTAAGGGCTCTCCAGGTCCACCACTTCAAACCAGATCGCTTCCCGGCGGAAATGCTCCTTGTCCCCAAAAAGTACATCAATCTTGATCTTGCCAATGGGGGCGCAGGACAGGCCGGGTACGATGCCATGGAACACAGTCCGAGTAGGCATGAGTTGCTTCGTCTTGACATTCAGCTTCTCCATGGTGTCACGGTACAGGATGTTGATGCTGCTCCCGCCGTCTATCAGCACGCGGGAGAATCGGGCAGCGCGTCTATCCGTTGCAAGGGTGGCATCCAAAACCAACGCATAAGAGCCGGGAGACGGCATCACCTCTGGGTGGTCGGTCCGGCTCCAGCTGATAGGTTTTTCTGACCAGTGCATGTGCTCGGCGGGGTTGGCAGCAACCATGCTGACTTCTTGGTGCTCTCGGCGTTTGCTGCGCCGGTCTTCGGGCTGACTTGTAAAGATGATATAGGCGGCATGCTCGTCGGGGAACTCATCGTGCACGGCTCCGACTGCGGGCCGAGCGGCCGGCGGCTGCGGAGCCGGAGGCGGCGGACCGGCAGGCGGAGGCGGCGTGAGCCCTTCGCCTTTAGAGATTCGGGTGAGCCAGTGGCACTTCCGGGTCGTGTGGTTGGACGGCTTCGCGCGCTGTGGAACTTGCACGGGGCGTCGAGAGTCTGCTCGTAGGAGAAGGCCGGCTGCCAAGCCGGCTTGCCGCCCCTCTGCTTCTTGGGTGCGGGCCGCGCTTCGGGCTGCTCGTCTTCGACTGTGGCCACCTGCCGACTGGTGGAGGGCGGCACGGGCCCTTGCGCTTGTGGTCGTTCTGGTGTGGGCGTCGGCCGGAGTCCCCAGCCGGCGTCTTGGGCGCCGGGTTGAGTACCTTTCCGGACGCGTCTACCCGGAGTTCGGTCTTCATCGAGGAGTCGCGGTGGCGTACTTGTCCGCTATGATCCAGAAGCTCGTCGAGGGTAGTCGGCTCGTCGCAGAGGAGCTTGTGCTTGAGGAGGGTGCCTTCTCGGCACCCGGCAGTGAAGTATTCTATGGCTTGCACCTCGTGCACCCCTTCGCAAGAGTTGCGGAGCTCGGCCCAACGCGTGAGGTAGTCGCGAGTGGACTCGGCGGGGCCTTGTACGCACAAGGAGAGCTGTCTGGGCTTGGGAGCCCGCTTGTAGGTGCTGGTGAAGTTGCGGACGAAGGCTTCTGTGAAGTCTAGCCAGCTGTTGATGCTGTATGGCTTGAGGCTGTTGAGCCAGGTCCGCGCCGTGCCCTGCAGCATGAGGGGCACGTACTTCACGGCAACGCGCCTGTTGCCGTTGGCTATGCTAACCGCCGTGGAGTAGTCGATCAACCAATCTTCCGGCTTCACGGAGCCGTTGTACTTGGGCGTGTCTCTTGGGAGCGAGAACCCTTTGGGGAAAGGCTCGTCGCGGATGCGGGGGCCGAAGCAAGGCGGGCCGACATCGTCTTCTTCTAGCGCCAGGGATCGCGCCAGGCGGTCGATCCGATGGCGGGCGTCGTTCTCGCCGACTCCTTCGCGGCGACCTAGCCGGCCGCTGAGAGTCGGATGCGCACAGGCAGCGGAGTGGGATATCTCTCTCCACGGGTCCGGGGCGGAGGCGGGTTGCCCTGCCACTCCACGGCCCGGGGGTGGCCTTCTGCGTCTCGCTCGATGAAGATTCGGGTTCGGCTTTGGCTGGCAGCCGGTTCTTTCTCGTGCCGCGCATGGGTTTTACCCGTAGTCGGCGTCCGGGACATCGCACCGTGATCTCGGCGCGGGGGAGGGCTTTCCGCGCGGGCGTCGGCTTCATGCTGCTGCGCGGCTGCATCGATCAGCCGCTGGATGCGTCGGGTCATGTGGGGAAGCTCTTCGGCCCCCAGCCAATCTAGCTCGTCTACGGCCGCCTGGGCGGCGCGCAGGTTCTCGAGTGGAGTAGCATAGACTGGGCGGTCGACTCCTAGCATAATCGGCGACGACAGCGCCGCGCTTGTCTGACAACGCCGGCCCGGCTAGGCCCACCTGGGGGCAGCGTGGCAAAGGCGGCGCAGTCGGCCTCGCGTTGGTGGGCCTCAGCGAGGCGTCTCATGGAAACCAACTTCCGGCCCTCCGCGAGGAGGGCGAGGCGGCGAGCTTCCAGTGCTTCAGCATCGGCATCGGCCGGGAGGGGGATGGACAAGTCGTGGACCGCCGCGTGCGGGGCGTCGTGGGCGCTCTCGTCAGAAGCGCCGCCGTGGCCGATGACCATCACCTCGGTGGTGACAGCGTCGCAGCCATCGGCCCGGGGAAGCGGTTGTTGTAGATCGCGACGTTGGTGGGGAACGTGTCGAGTGAGGCCGTGTCGGAGTCGACAGGCATCGGATCGGTGGAGCCAACCGACTCCAAGTCCACGGCAGGCTCGCCGGAGACGTGGAGCTGGCCGAGGAGGTTGACGAGGTGGTCGGTGCCGCGTCGGAGGCGAGCTCGTCAGAGATGAGAGTCTTGTCAAGGAGATCGTGAGGCTGCTCGCCGCACAGATGTTGGTGACGCCTTGTAGCATGTCGTGGCAAGCGCCATCGGGCGTGCCGGGCTGGCTACGCTCGCGGGGGAGGAAGAGGGTTCCCGTCCAGAACAGGTCTCCGGACGGCGGTGCACCTGGCCCCACGGTGGGCGCCAAATGTCGGGTGGTAGGTGCGACATATGCCAACGGGTGGCTTATCATTGTGGGAGCCAGTAAGACGTCGCCGGTGCCTGGAAACGGGATGAGGCGAAGACATGCACGCCGGCGAATCTTACCCAGCTTCGGGGCTCTCCGTGGAGATAACACCCCTACTGCTGCTCTGCGGGGTCTCCGCATGGTCACTAGATGAACAAGTAGCTACACGGTGCTCCTTGAGCTGTTGGCGAGAGGAGGAAGAAGGGCACGGCTTGCTCTCTTCTCCTCCCTATGTGGTGTCTGAGACTAGCAGGGATTGATCTCTCTTTGCATGGATGCCCCGGGGGGTTTATATAGGCCTACCCCCGGGGGTACAATGGTAATCCGGCTGGGTGCGGGCCCAGCCGTCTGTGTCTACGCTCTCCGGCTTCTGCGCCGGCTGCTGGGGCCCGCCGGCTAGTGGGTCCCGCGGCTGCCGCTCCCTTGGTCGACAGGCAGGCCCCACTGTCAGGGCCTTGTCGGCGGCTGGTTACTGTTGCTCAATCTTGGTGGCGAGGGCTTCGCCGAAGTGGGCGTGGCTACAGTGCCGCTACCCCGGTGGGCGATCACTGTAGCCCCACCGCGTCTTGTCTCCTTAATGGGGCGTCTTCTTCGAGGGAGGTGGCAAGCCGGCTGTGGGGAGCCGGCTCTATCTTGGGCCGACTGGGGGAGGTCTGGCCGCCTTCGAGTGTCTCTTCTGCCCGAAGAGGGCCCACCGCCCGTGGGCCGTACTGGTAGCCCGTGATGACATCAGGGTCAACGTGGCAACAGCTGCCGCCGGACGGGTCATGGCCACCCGTACATCGCACTGTGCCAGGCGTGCTCCGGGATTCGGGGTGGCAGGCTTCACTGTAGCCACGCCCCGTCACATCGCCGTTATGTGGATGCAGACTTTCCGAGGTACGATCTTGACCGCTTTATGGGAGGCGGCTCTTGGAGTCGGCCTTCTCGCGGCCGGCTTCTCGGAGCCGCCCTCCCGCGGCTTCTCTTCATGAGGGTGACAGTCGGGCCGCCTTTTGATAGCCGGCCTGGAGACAGCCGCCAAGGGGAAGGCGGCCTGCGTCTTGATTCTTGAGGGCCCGAAAATCGGGCTCGTAATTTTTTTAGAAGGGCCAGGGGGAGCCGGCTAGGCTACCCATGGTTATTTTACTCCGATGGTAGTCCCCGAAGCTGATCGAGCTTCGAGGCTGACAAAGGGACGAGAAGCTAGGTCAAGCTTCCTATCCCGAGGGGCCGGCTTCGCTCGTGCGCGCCGTCTTCGAAAAAGCTCCGTTTCTCGAAGGCGGGAACGCGGGCCACGTGGCGAGGAAATCCTGCCAACGTGACGCGCGCGACGGGACACCGCCCGCAGGCCCGGGCCCACCACTCGCAGGTCCTCGGTCCGAGCGCGGATCTTCTGCGGCCCACATGGACCGCTCGCCTTCCCGCGGCGGTTTTATTCTGCCATCAAGGCACAATAATCGCGGGACGTGGGGGAGTGGGCGCAGTTGATCCCCACGTTCCCCCACGCCGCGCCTCCTCGGCTCCGCCGCGCGGTCTATAAGTAGGAGGAGGAGGGAGCGGCAGAGGCTCGCGCGCTCTCCCTCACTCCGCCCCTTCTCGCCCTCCTTCTTCTTCTCTTCGCCGCAGCAACTCTTTGCGCGCCGTTCCGCCGTCGCTTCGTCTTGCTCCCCGCCGCATCGCTCCCATGGCGCTGTCGAGCTCGTGGGATGGCTCCAACGTCCACGAGGACCACGTCGAGTTCCTCCGCCGGACGCGGCGTCTGCCCGGCAGAACCTTGTGCGGGTTCGTCAAGCGCCGGCGAGGGAGATTTCGCCGGCACCGGAGGAGGGCGAGCGGGTGATCTTCCGCTCGCACTGCCTGCGCGGCTTCGGCCTCCCGGCGAGCGGATTCCTTCGAGCCTTCCTCGAGTTCTACCACCTCCAGCCGCATCACCTCACGCCCAACGCGGTGATGCTGCTGTCGGCCTTCGTCACCCTGTGCGAGGGCTTTCTGGAGTTCTCCCCACGCTCGAGCTCTGGGGGGAGTCTTCCAAAGCAAGCTCGGCACCGTCGTCGCGGGCGTGCCCGCCCCCTGCGGAGCCTTCATTGCCATGAGGCGGGCGAGCGAGAACAATCCGTTCCGTCCATTCCGCTGATCCAGTCGGTGAAGCTTTGGCAGAAGTCTTATTTCTACGTGAAGAACGTCGCCCAGCAAGGCGACTACGTCAACCTGCCGGATTACGTAGCCGGCCCGCCGGCTGGGAGGCAGCCTTCGTGGAGCTACCGGGCCAGGTCGCTGTCTCAGGCCGGGAACGCAGCCGTCTCCCGGCTTCGGGTGATGATCCAGTCGGAGGGCCTGACCGGAGCCGACTTGGTGGCCGCCTTCGTGGAGCGCCGGGTTCTTCCGCTCCAAGGCCGGCCTCACATGATCTGCCAAATGAGCGGCCGCTTCGACCCGTGCCGGCTGAGCACCAGGGAGATGCCTCACGCAGAGGTGTCTTACATGGTGAATTATATCTCCAACTGCAAGCTCGTCGAGGATTGGCGATACGGCAAGGAGCCGTATTCCCGCGCCAACCCTCCGCCTGCCGTAAGTTCTTTCTTCTTTTCTTCCTTTTTGTAGCCGGCCTCATGATAGCCGACTCTTGATCATTGTTGCCTTTTGCAGAACCCTCTTCTCCGCCGACAGCCGGGGCCGCGGGGGTAGAGCGCCAGCTCCTCCCCGACCGCACGGTGGACGACGCCGACGATCCGGACCTGGGAGCGGCCGCCATGGAAGACGCCATCGTGGGGGAAGGCGACGAGGCCGGAGGCGCGGGACTCGGGGCCAGCTTCGAGGACTGGCCGGATGACGACGAGGTCGAAGTCGCCCCGCACCGCCAGCCGGCGCCCGATCATCAAGGCGCGGGCTCGTCTTGTGCCGGCTGCCGTGGCGGCGCGCAGAAGCGCCGGGCCGCGTCGACCTTCTTCGCAGCCGGCCGAAAAAATCCAAGGCCTCCACGGCGGCGACCAAACGGGATGAGGCGGCCGCGAAGGCGGCCCGCTTCCGCAAGGCGGTGAAGCAGCCGCAGGCGATCTCTGCGTAAGTCGTCGAAATGTCTTGCGTATATATTTTTTGTCTTCTTCGTCCGAACTCTTCTAAAACTTTCTTTTCTTGCCGGACAGGGCGCCGCTTTCTCTCGAGCGAGGTCCTGCGGCTCCGTAGTCGGGCCGACTGGAGGGTCCTCAAGCTCCCGCCGCATGGATCCCCGAGCCGACCTTAAGGAGGCCATGGAGCGGAACGCGCGGGAGGTGCGGGAGGAGCGGGAGGCGGCGGAGGGAAGGACCGCCCAGGCGACGAAGGAGCAGGCCGACACGGCGGCCAAGGCCCGGGCGAAGGCGGCAGCCGCGGAGACGGAGGCGGAGGCCTTCGCACAACCGGCCTCCGCTGCTCGTTGTTCCCCTCCGCGCCGTGGCCCCCGACGTTCCCGTGCCCCCGTCGGAGGAGGTCGACCAAGGCCCGCCGGTGATGGAGAGGCGGGAGGACCCCGTGATCTTCGTGGAGGGGGCGTCGCAGACGGCGCCGACTGGAGCGGGCCAAAGCGGCCAATCAGCTGCGGCGCCAGAGCAGCCGTCCAGGGGCGAGCCGGCGGCAGGGGCCGGCCTCGAGGTGCAGCCGGCATTACGCCGGCGCGCAGGGGTGGCTCCTCCGCACCAGAAACGCACGATCAGCGGGCGCCAGCCAGACGGCGAGGCCCTGGAGACGGCCAGCGTCAGCACGTCCGAGTGGACTCCCAGCGGGGGGACGGCGAGCTGAACGCGGCGGCCCAGGAGGTCCGGAACCGGCTTCAAGCTCAGGCCGCCTCGCTGCAGCGATACACTCAAGAGTTTCTCTCGACGCGGGCCGTCATCCGGGTGAGTCTTCTGTCCTTGGTTATTTTGCTTTTTTGATTTCTTCCGTGGGGGCGCGTCAGCGCACCCACTGGGTGTAGTCCCCGAGTTCCAAGCCGGCTGCTGCGCAGGCGGCTTGGAACTTACTAGGTCCTGACAACTTAACTTATCCTTGCCTCCTGTATAATCTTCCAGGAGTATCATAACCTTCGCGCAGCCGCCTTCAACTCCCAGGCTCAGGAGCTGGGCCGGAGAACCGAGGACCTGACCAGCAGCCGGAGTGCGTGCTTTGTCTCGTTCATCTCCTGTGGGGGCGCGTCAGCGCACCCACTGGGTGTAGTCCCCGAGATTCGGGCCGACTGCTGAGCAGCGGGTCGGATCTTCCTTGACGACTTCTTCCTTATTATTTTTCCTTTGTCTTTCGTGCTTGCAGGAGCCAATGCCGACTTGAGGGGGCAGCTCAGCGAGGCGCAGGCCGCCCTTCGCGCCAAGGAAACGAGTACGACGCCTTGGTCCTGGAGCGTGACCGCCTGGCCAAGAAGCTGGCTGACCAGGAGGAGAGCCACAAGGCGGCCCTGAAGAAGGCGCAGGATAACGAAGCCGCCCTGAAGGCCGAGTTCGAGACCGAAGCGGCGGGCTGGGCTGAGACCAGGCAAGCGCTGAATGAAGGCTTCGGCCGTATTGAGGATTTGATCGACGGTAAGCCGCCTTCCTCGCTCCTTGCATGCCCCTTGCCGCCTGATTTGTGTTCTGACTTGTGCTGCTTTTTATTCTCTGTGCAGACTACTTTCCCGGCTACTCCGTCTTCGCTACCCAAACCATCGAGGCCCATCACGAAGTGCGCCGTCAGGCGGGGGCCGACATCGCGCTGGACGCGAGTCGGACGCTTGAGGAGCAACTCTTGGCGGTCCAAGCGCGGCTGCAGCCGGCTCATCGTATGCTCCACCGCCTTCAGCGCGCTGGGGCGCAGGTGTTGGCTGCCCTCTGGCCAAGCGAAACGATTCCCCGCACCCCGAGTCGGACGCCGACTGGCTGGAAGTTGCGGTTGGCTGCTTCGAGGCTTGGAAAGCATCAGCGGCCCGGCTTGGAGCTGGGCGGGCGTTGGAGTTCGTCCGAGCTTGGTATCCGGGGCTGAACCTGGACCAGCTGCGCACCTGGCGGCTGGAGGCCGACGAAGAGCTGGAGGAGGTGCGGCCGGCTATCGCTCAGCGCGCTTCGACGATCGCCGAGTGTACTGACATCAGCGTCTTCGCTCCTGAAATTAATGATGACGGCGTTGCCCAGCCGGAGGAGTGGTTCGGGCTGGACCCGGCAGCGGGTGAAGACTCGGCAGAGGAGATCGCCTCCAGCGATGAAGGCGAAGACGACGAAGGAGAGGAGGGCGAAGACGTTGAGCCGGACCGGTGAAGCGGCCAGCCAGCCTCAGCCTGATCGTGCCTCCAGCAACGAGGCGCGTGCTAGCGCGCCCTCTGCGGGAGGCGGTGATCATGCCGAGGTTCGCCAGCCGGCCACTCCTCCAGCCGGCACTGCCGTCTCCACCGACCTGCCCGACTCGCCAGTCGCTCCCTTGGCTTAGTCTGCCGTCTTTCTTTTTTCCTGCTTGTTGCCTTTTGAACGATTTTATCAAACTTGCGCAGTTCCACCCACTGGGGGTGTATTCAAACTATGTCGAATGCTGGCCTTTTGAAGGTCTTTTATGTAAATATTATTGCGTGCTTGGTTTCCATTCATGTATGCTTTTTATCCTTAGGCTGTTTCCTTTGCCGCCTTCCCCTTCTGGGAAGGCAAGTACTCGAGCTTTCTTAGATTGGAGCGAGGTGAATGGAAGCCGGCCGGCCGGCTACTCTGGTAGCCGGTCGGTGGTGGGAGAAAAACCGGCTTTTGTTATATTAGTCCGTTAGTCCCTAGCCGTTTTTCGTGTGGGCACCCGTTCCTGCCCTTAACTCTTGCCAGCCGGACAGCCGGTTCAAAAAGAGCGAATGAACTTTTGGCAAGAGAAGGCTTGGGAGCCGGCACACTACTTGTCTGACTGCGGGTAGGACTTCTAATATAACTCCAGGCGGCCAGTCCCCGGGCCGACTAGTCGAACCCGGTGCCGGACGGAAAAAAGTGAATGCAATGACAAGGCCATAAGCATGATACTTTTCATTCATAGACAAAAGATGGCAGTCCCCGAGCTCTCCTCGGGGGCCTATTGTCTCGTACTTAGTACAAAAGTTAGCGTGATACATACTGCATTTCAACTGTAAAACCTTCGGAGGAGGTTGGCGTTCCATGGTCGTTCCGACTCCTTGCCGGAGTCGTCTCTCTTTCGTGCCTTCGGCTTCTGCGCGTCGATCAGGTAGTAGGAGTCGTTGCCTAAGGCTCTGCTGATGACGAAGGGGCCCTCCCAAGGGGCCGAGAGCTTGTGCTGGCCGGCTGTTCGCTGGATCAGCCGGAGCACAAGATCGCCCTCTTGGAAGGATCTTGGCTTGACCTTCCGGCTGTGGTAGCGGCGCAGGCCCTGCTGATAGATGGCGGACCGGCTGAGGGCTAACAGCCGGCCTTCTTCCAGCAGGTCGACGCCGTCTTCTCGTGCTTCCTTGGCCTCCGCTTCCGTGTACATGGTTACCCGAGGCGAGTCGAACTCGTGTCAGTTGGGATGACCGCCTCGGCACCATACACGAGGAAGAAAGGAGTGAAGCCGGTTGACTTGTTTGGTGTAGTGCGCAGACTCCAGAGGACAGCCGGCAGCTCATCGAGCCAACAGCCGGCTGAACGCTCCAGTGGTACGATCAGTCGGGGCTTGATGCCGGAAAGGATGAGGCCGTTGGCTCGCTCGACCTGGCCGTTTGACTGCGGGTGGGCGACGGACGCTAGGTCCAACCGGATGCCTTGCGTCGCGCAGAAACGTGCCAAGGCTCCCTTGGCGAAATTCGTGCCATTGTCGGTGATGATGCTGTGTGGTACGCCGTACCGAGTTGTTATATCTGTGATAAATGTCACGGCAGTCGGCCCATTCAGCTTCTTGATCGGCTTTGCCTCAATCCATTTGGTGAATTTGTCCACGGCGACAAGCAGATGTGTCATGCCGCCGCGCGCCGTCTTGAATGGGCCCACCATGTCCAGTCCCCAAACGGCGAAGGGCCAAGTGAGGGGAATGGTCTTGAGTGCTGAAGCCGGCATGTGTTGCTTGGAGCTGAAGAGTTGGCACCCTTTGCAATGTTTAACTAACTCCTTGGCGTCATCCAAAGCAGTCGGCCAAAAGAAACCATGGCGGAAGGCTTTGGCGACGAGTGATCTTGAGGCCGCATGGTGGCCGCATTCTCCTTGGTGGATGTCTCTGAGGATTGCAATGCCCTTCTCTTGCTCAACGCATCGCTGGAGGACTCCAGTGACACTGCGCTTGACGAGTTCTCTGTTGACGATTGTGTATGCTCCGGCTCGGCGTTGGACTTGTCTTGCCTCTACTTCGTCAGCCGGCAGATCTTGGTTTATTAGGAAGTTGAGGATGGATTGAGCCCATGACGGAGCTGCGACTTCTTCTATTGCCAAAACGGCTACTGCGACCAGGGCGGGCGGGCTGGGCGGTGAAATGCTGGAGTCGGCCGCCGCCTGTTGTGTTGGTGTAGTCTCCGGGCCGACTACCGCAGTCCCCGAGCCGGGTGAGGCAGTCCCCGGGTCGGGCGTAACTACGGAAGTCCCCGAGCCGCCTGCTGATACCCCCTGGCCGACTATCGAAGTCCCCAGGTCACCTGCTTGGTTCTTCGAGCCGGCTGCGTCGGGGTCAGGCGGCACGAAGATGGAATCGGACTCTGGAGACGGCTTGATAGACGGCTTGAGGAGGCGTTGTAGAGAGACACCGGTTGGTATTGCTTGCCGAGTGGAGCCTATTCGAGCCAGGGCATCAGCTGGCTCGTTGTCGGCTCGTGGTACGTGGAGGAACTCGCATCCTTCAAAATACCCACTGATCTGCTGAACGAGGAAGCGGTAGCTTGCCATATTTGCGTCCTTGGCATCCCAGTCGCCGGATGATTGCTGGACCACCAAGTCCGAGTCGCCATAACATAGGATCCGGCGAATGCCGAGTTCTTTGGCAAGCCGGAGCCCGTGTATGAGCGCCTCGTACTCGGCCACGTTGTTGGAGGCGGCAAAGTGAATTTGCAGCGTGTATCTGAGCTTGTCGCCTTTGGGAGAGGTGAGGATGACGCCGGCTCCCAAGCCGGTGCGCATCTTGGACCCATCGAAGTGCATGCGCCAATGAGTGGAGTCGGGAGCCGGCGGTAGGTACTGGGTCTCGGCCCAGTCGACGAGGAAGTCGGCCAATGCTTGGGACTTGATGGCGGTGCGAGGCTGGTAGAAGATCGTATAGGGGGCCAGCTCGATGGCCCATTTCGCCACCCGGCCGGATGCATCCCGGCTGCCTATGATCTCGGCCAGCGGGGCGGTGCATACAACCGTGATGGGATGCTCTTGGAAGTAGGGCTTCAGCTTCTTGGCGGCGAAGTACACGCCGTAGCACATCTTCTGGTAGTGCGGGTAGTTCTGCTTCGAGGTAGACAGCACCTCGCTCAAATAGTACACCGGCCTCTGGACCGGCTGGGCTCGGCCTTCTTCTGGGCGTTGGACTACGATGACGGTGCTGACCACCCGGCTGGTTGCGGCAATGTAGAGGAGCATGGGCTCTTTCTCAGTCGGCGCCGCCAGGACAGGCGGCGTGGCCAGCATCTTCTTCAGCTCGTGAAAAGCTTGATCGGCTTGGTCATTCCACTCGAAGTGGTTGGTCTTCTTCATGAGGCGGTAGAGGGGAAGAGCTTTCTCTCCGAGCCGGCTGATGAAGCGGTTCAGGGAGGCCAAGCATCCGGTAAACTTCTGGACGTCTCGAAGTTTGGTGGGAATCGCCATTCTCTCAATGGCCTTGATCTTTACTGGGTTGCATTCGATGCCGCGTTCGGAGACCAGGAAGCCTAGGAGCTGGCCGGCTGGCACTCCGAACACGCATTTCTCGGGGTTAAGCTTGATTTGGAACCGGCGTAGGTTCTCAAATGTTTCCTTGAGGTCTTCCAGCAAGGTGCCGCGCTTCTCCGTCTTCACCACAATGTCGTCTACGTAGACGTGGGCATTTCTGCCGAGTTGCTTGAGGAGGCACTTCTGCATGCAACGCTGAAAAGTGGCACCGGCATTTCTCAAGCCGAATGTCATAGTCAGGTAGCAGAAGGCTCCGAATGGCGTGATGAAGGCGGTCTTCAGGCGGTCTGCCGGATTAACTTTATCTGGTGATACCCTGAGTAAGCATCCAAGAAACTCAACAGCTCGCATCCGGCCGTGGAGTCTATCACTTGGTCAATCCTTGGCAGGGCAAAGGGATCTTTGGGGCAGGCCTTGTTGAGGCTCGTGTAGTCTATACACATGCGCCACTTGTTGTTCTTCTTTAGCACGAGGACCGGGTTGGCGAGCCACTCTGGAAAGAAAACTTCCATAATGAAGCCGGCTGCCAGAAGCCGGGCTATCTCCTCTCCCACAATCCTGCGTTTCTCCTCCGACAGTCGGCGGAGGGGTTGTTTGACTGGCTTTGCGTCTTCTCGGACGTGTAGTTTGTGCTCGGCGAATTCCTTCGGAACGCCCGGCATGTCCTTGGGGGACCATGCAAAGATGTCCCGATTCTCACGGAGGAAATCGGCGAGCTCGCCTTCCTATTTGCTGTTTAGGTTTGCCCCGATGACGGCAAACCTCTCTGGGTGCTCGGGGTCAAGAGGTATCTTCTTCGTCTCCTTGGCCGGCTGGAAAGATCCTTGAGCATCATGCTCCTTGGGATCGGGGGACAAGGCCGACTGCTTGCCGGCTATGGCCACGACTCGGTCCAACATCTTCTTTTCTTCGGCAATCACAAGGGACTCGGCCAGCCGCTGCTGGCTGCTGCGCACTCAGAGGACTTCTTGTAATCGCCGGCTACGCTTGGTGATGACGCCTTTGGTGCTCGGTATCTTCATCTTGAGGTATGCATAGTGGGGAACTGCCATGAACTTGGCCAAGGCAGGTCGGCCAAGCAATGCATGGTAAGGGCTCTCCAGGTCCACCACTTCAAACCAGATCGCTTCCCGGCGGAAATGCTCCTTGTCCCCAAAAAGTACATCAATCTTGATCTTGCCAATGGGGGCGCAGGACAGGCCGGGTACGATGCCATGGAACACAGTCCGAGTAGGCATGAGTTGCTTCGTCTTGACATTCAGCTTCTCCATGGTGTCACGGTACAGGATGTTGATGCTGCTCCCGCCGTCTATCAGCACGCGGGAGAATCGGGCAGCGCGTCTATCCGTTGCAAGGGTGGCATCCAAAACCAACGCATAAGAGCCGGGAGACGGCATCACCTCTGGGTGGTCGGTCCGGCTCCAGCTGATAGGTTTTTCTGACCAGTGCATGTGCTCGGCGGGGTTGGCAGCAACCATGCTGACTTCTTGGTGCTCTCGGCGTTTGCTGCGCCGGTCTTCGGGCTGACTTGTAAAGATGATATAGGCGGCATGCTCGTCGGGGAACTCATCGTGCACGGCTCCGACTGCGGGCCGAGCGGCCGGAGCTGCGGAGCCGGAGGCGGCGGACCGGCAGGCGGAGGCGGCGTGAGCCCTTCGCCTTTGGAGATTCGGGTGAGCCAGTGGCACTTCCGGGTCGTGTGGTTGGACGGCTTCGCGCCGCTGTGGAACTTGCACGGGGCGTTCGAGAGTCTGCTCGTAGGAGAAGGCCGGCTGCCAAGCCGGCTTGCCGCCCCTCTGCTTCTTGGGTGCGGGCCGCGCTTCGGGCTGCTCGTCTTCGACTGTGGCCACCTGCCGACTGGTGGAGGGCGGCACCGGGCCCTTGCGCTTGTGGTCGTTCTGGTGTGGGCGTCGCCGGAGTCCCCAGCCGGCGTCTTGGGCGCCGGGTTGAGTACCTTTCCGGACGCGTCTACCCGGAGTTCGGTCTTCATCGAGGAGTCGGCGGTGGCGTACTTGTCCGCTATGATCCAGAAGCTCGTCGAGGGTAGTCGGCTCGTCGCAGAGGAGCTTGTGCTTGAGGAGGGTGCCTTCTCGGCATCCGGCGTGAAGTATTCTATGGCTTGCACCTCGTGCACCCCTTCGCAAGAGTTGCGGAGCTCGGCCCAACGCGTGAGGTAGTCGCGAGTGGACTCGGCGGGGCCTTGTACGCACAAGGAGAGCTGTCTGGGCTTGGGAGCCCGCTTGTAGGTGCTGGTGAAGTTGCGGACGAAGGCTTCTGTGAAGTCTAGCCAGCTGTTGATGCTGTATGGCTTGAGGCTGTTGAGCCAGGTCCGCGCCGTGCCCTGCAGCATGAGGGGCACGTACTTCACGGCAACGCGCCTGTTGCCGTTGGCTATGCTAACCGCCATGGAGTAGTCGATCAACCAATCTTCCGGCTTCACGGAGCCGTTGTACTTGGGCGTGTCTCTTGGGAGCGAGAACCCTTTGGGGAAGGCTCGTCGCGGATGCGGGGGCCGAAGCAAGGCGGGCCGACATCGTCTTCTTCTTCTAGCGCTAGGGATCGCGCCAGGCGGTCGATGCGATGGCGGGCGTCGTTCTTGCCGACTCCTTCGCGGCGACCTAGCCGGCCGCTGAGAGTCGGATGCATGATAGGCGGCGGGGTGGGATATCTCTCTCCACGGGGCCGGGGCGGAGGCAGGTTGCCCCGCCACTCCACGGCTCGGGGGTGGCCTTCTGCGTCTCGCTCGATGGAGATTCGGGTTCGGGTTCGGCTGGCAGCCGGCTCTTTCTCGCGCCGCGCGCGGGTTTTACCCGTAGTCGGCGTCCGGGACGTCGCCGTGATCTCGCGCGGGGGAGGGCTTTCCGCGCGGGCGTCGGCTTCGTGCGCTGCGCGGCTGCATCGATCAGCCGCTGGATGCGTCGGGTCATGTGGGGAGCTCTTCGGCCCCCAGTCCATCTAGCTCGTCTACGGCCGCCTGGGCGGAGCGCAGGTTCTCGAGTGGAGTAGCGTAGACTGGGCGGTCGAACTCCTAGCATATCGGCGACGACAGCGCCGCGCTGTCTGACAACGCCGGCCCGGCTAGGCCCGCTGGGGGCGGCGTGCCAAAGGCGGCGCGGTCGGCCTCGCGTCAGTGGGCCTCAGCAAGGCGTCTCATGGAAACCAACTTCCGGCCCTCCGCGAGGAGGGCAAGGCGGCGAGCTTCCAGGGCTTCAGCATCGGCATCGGCCGGGAGGGGGATGGACAAGTCGTGGACCGCCACGTGCGGGGCGTCGTGGGCGCTCTCGTCAGAAGCGCCGCCGTGGCCGATGACCATCACCTCGGTGGTGATACGCCGCAGCCGTCGGCCCGGGGAAGCAGGTCGTTGTAGATCGTGACGTTGGTGGGGAACGTGTCGAGTGAGGCCGTGTCGGAGTCGACAGGCATCGGATCGGTGGAGCCAACCATCCAAGTCCACGGCAGGCTCGCCGGAGACGTGGAGCTGGCCGAGGAGGTTGACGAGGTAGTCGGTGCCCGCGTCGGGGGCGAGCTCGTCAGAGATGAGAGTCTTGTCAAGGAGATTGGCGAGGCTGCTCGCGCACAGATGTTGGTGACGCCTTTGTAGCATGTCGTGGCAAGCGCCATCGGGCGTGCCGGGCTAGCTACGCTCGCGGGGGAGGAAGAGGGTTCCCGTCCAAAACAGGTCTCCGGACGATGGTGCACTTCCCCACGGTGGGGCCAAATGTCGGGTGGTAGGTGTGACATATGCCAACGAGTGGCTTATCATTGTGGGAGCCAGTAAGACGTCGCCGGTGCCTGGAAACGGGATGAGGCGAAGACATGCACGCCGGCGAACCTTACCCAGCTTCGGGGCTCTCCGTGGAGATAACACCCCTACTGCTGCTCTGCGGGGTCTCCGCATGGTCACTAGATGAACAAGTAGCTACACGGTGCTCCTTGAGCTGTTGCGAGAGGAGGAAGAAGGGACGGCTTGCTCTCTTCTCCTCCCTATGTGGTGTCTAAGACTAGCAGGGATTGATCTCTCTTGCATGGACGATGCCCCGGGGGTTTATATAGGCCTACCCCCCGGGGGTACAATGGTAATCCGGCTGGGCGCGGGGCCCAGCCATCTGTGTCTACGCTCTCCGGCTTCTGCGCCGGCTGCTGGGGCCCGCCGGCTAGTGGGTCCCGCCAGCTGCCGTCCTCTGGTCGACAGGCAGGCCCCACATGTCAGGGCCTTGTCGGCGGCTGGTTACGTTGCTCAATCTTGGTGGCGAGGGCTTCGCCGAAGTGGGCGTGGCTACAGTGCCGCCGCCGGTGGGCGATCACTGTAGCCCCACCGCGTCTTGTCTCCTTAATGGGGCGTCTTCTTCGAGGGAGGTGGCAAGCCGGCTGTGGGGAGCCGGCTCTATCTTGGGCCGACTGGGGGAGGTCTGGCCGCCTTCAGGTGCCTCTCTGCCCGAAGAGGCCCACCGCCCGTGGGCCGTACTGGTAGCCCGTCTGGATGACATCAGGGTCAACGTGGCAACAGTGCTGCGCCGGACGGGTCATGGCCACCCGTACGGCGCACTGTGCCAGGCGTGCTCCGGGATTCGGGGGTGGCAGGCTTCACTGTAGCCACGCCCCGTCACATCGCCGTTATGTGGATGCAGACTTCGAGGGTACGATCTTGACCGCTTTATGGGAGCCGGCTTCTTGGAGTCGGCCTTCTCGCGGCCGGCTTCTCGGAGCCGGCCCTCCCGCGGCTTCTCTTCATGAGGGCTGAAGTCGGGCCGCCTTTCGATAGCCGGCCTGGAGACAGCCGGCAAGGGGAAGGCGGCCCTGCGTCTTGGATTCTTGAGGGCCGAATCGGCTCGTAATTTTTTGGAAGGGCCAGGGGGAGCCGGCTAGGCTACCCATGGTTATTTACTCCGACATAGGTTTTTGTAATCTTCATACTTTCGCTAGTGAAGTTCCCTTCCTCAACAATAATAACATAATTGGATCACATAACTATCCCTCAACATGCAACAAAGAGTCACTCAAAGTCACTAATAGCGGAGAACGAACGAAGAGATTATGGTAGGGTACGAAACCACCTCAAAGTTATTCTTTCCAATCAATCCGTTGGGCTATTCCTATAAGTGTCACAAACAGCCCTAGAGTTCGTACTAGAATAACACCTTAAGACACAAATCAACCAAAACCCTAATGTCACCTAGATACTCCAATGTCACCTCAAGTATCCGTGGGTATGATTATACGATATGCATCACACAATCTCAGATTCATCTATTCAACCAACACAAAGGACTTCAAAGAGTGCCCCAAAGTTCTACCGGAGAATCACGACAAAAACGTGTGCCAACACCTATGCATAGGTTCATGGGCGGAACCCGCAAGTTGATCACCAAAACATACATCAAGTGAATCACGTGATATCCCATTGTCACCACAGATATCCATGGCAAGACATACATCAAGTGTTCTCAAATCTTTAAAGACTCAATCCGATAAGATAACTTCAAAGGGGAAACGCAATTCATTACAAGAGAGTAGAGGGGGAGGAGAAACATAGGATCCAACAATAATAGCAAAGCTCGCGATACATCAAGATTGTGCCAAATCAAGAACACGAGTGGGAGAGAGATCAAACACAAAGCTACTGGTACATAGCCTCAGCCCCGAGGGAGAACTACTGCCTCCTCGTCATGGAGAGCACCGGGATGATGAAGATGGCCACCGAGAGGGATTCCCTCCGGCAGGGTGCCGGAATGGGTCTAGATTGGTTTTCGGTGGCTACGGAGGCTTCTGGCGGCGGAACTCCCGATCTATTGTGCTCTGGAAGTTTTAGGGTACGACGATATATATGGGTGCAGGAAGTACGTCGGAGGAGCCACGGGGGCCCCACGAGGCAGGGGGCGCGCCCTAGGGGGGCCCCCACCCTCGTGAGCACCTCCCGTATCTCCTGACGTGGAGTCCAAGTCTATCAGGTGGCTTTCGTTCCAAAAATAACTTCTCCAGTTGATTTCGTTCCGTTTCGACTCCGTTGATATTCCTTTTCTTCCAAACACTGAAATAGGCATAAAACAACAAATCTGGGCTAGGCCTCCGGTTAACAAGTTAGTCCCATCAATAATATAAAAGTGGATAATAAAGCCCAATATTGCCCAAAATAGTAGATAATATAGCATGGAGTAATCAAAAATTATAGATACGTTGGAGACGTATCAGACATCACCCATGTAAGTGCATCTAGTGCCACCCCTAGTTGGTTTTGGAGTATTGACGACAAACCTGGTTGAGGGACTAATGTGTTTGTGAGAATTGCAGGATAACACAGGTAGTAGTCCCTCATTGATTCGGTTTTCCTACCGGAGATGACCCCTAAAAATGTATGAAGACATTGAAGACAAAGGTGGTATGTGAAGATATTCACATTGAAGACTATGACAAGAGAAGACATCGCGTGAAGACTATGGAGCGCGAAGACTTAGTTGTTTCGTTGTTTCCTTTTCTTCTTTGTTGAGTCATAGGAACCACCGTACTGTTAAGTGGGGTCCCAGTGAACAAAGTCAGAGTGACTGAAGTGATGCTTAACCAAAATCCTATGTCTTCGAGCGAAGACAATGAGAGCAAATCTTATCCAGAGCTGGATGAGTCAGCTTTACTTGTAGCCCAAGTAAAGTTGCCGCGTGTGTTTGAAATCTGACCGTTGGAACACGTGTCAGTTCCTTAGTGACCCAGGGTCATTTCGGACAAATCAGGTCGGGTTGCCTAGTGGCTATAAATAGCCCACCCCCTACACCATAAATTGGTGGCTGCTCAGAGTTAGTGCACGGCTTTTGTCGTTTGAGAGCAACCCACCTCGAAGCCTTTGAGAGAGAAATCCTTGCGAGGACAAAGCCCTAAACACCCAGAGCCAAAGAGTGTTAGGCATCACTGAAGTCTTCCTGTCTGTGTGATCTGAAGACTTGTTACACTTGAGGACTGTGAATCCTCCAGCCGGTTAGGCGTCGCGTTCTGAGCATCCAAGAGTCATTGTGGATCACCGGTGAACGAAGTCTGTGAAGGTTTGGAAGTCTCCCTTGAAGACTTACCAGAGTGATTGGGCGAGGACTGGGTGTCCTTAGCTCAAGGGGAATAAGGTGAAGACACGGTCTTTTGAGTTAAATCTCAGCCTCCCTAACCAGACGTACAGTTGTCACAGCAACTGGAACTGGTCCAACAAATCATTGTCTTCAACGAGCAACTGGTTCTATCCTCTCCATCTCTTTATTTATAGTCGGTCCTTGTGAAGTCATTGCCTGTTTGCATTATCTATTTATCTTCACTTGTGACTACTTGCTCTGATTGGCTTCATACTGTCTTCCATCCTGATCCATACTGCCTAGCTGCTATTAGTCTTTGTGCTTTTACTTCATTGAATACTTGACTATGGCTTGCCTAGTGTAGTCTACTCTCCGCTGCATGTTAATAGGTTCATTTCTATCGATTGTCTTCGAAACTTCCATGTTTTGAAGACTTTCATAAAAATCGCCTATTCACCCCCCTCTAGTCGATAACTAGCACTTTCAATTGGTATCAGAGCAAGGTACTCCCTTGTTCTGTGTGATTCGGTTTAACCACCTGGAGTTTTAGCTATGTCGACTGCAGGGATAATCAAAGTCTCCGCTGCGTGCCCTGTCTTCGATGGCACTGATTATCCCAAATGGAAGACTATGATGAGGAAGCGACTCCTTGCAATGGACAGTGAGCTTTGGACGGTCACGGAGATTGGCCTCACCGACTTATGCAAGATGGCGGATGCCGAAGACATTCAGAAGTTCACTCTGCTGGATGTCAAGGCGAAGGACATTATATGCTCCTCTCTGTCCAGAGATGAGTTCAGGCGCATCATGCATCTCTGCAATGCAAAGCTTATATGGGATCGGATTCTGATGTTTATGAAGGTCATCGAACATGTCAGGATCCCTGGTTCCTCGACTTCAAGGAGTCACTTAAAACAATGTCTCCGAACCCGAGCCATCCTCTCCAACCTACTGCTTCATGGCACGTGGTGCCAAGGTAAACTCACAGTGATGCTTACTTTCAAACATCAAGTGAAGATGACTCTGATTGTGAATTCCAAACCCAGCTACAAAACACTTGCTAAAATTGCAACTGAACAACAGAAAGCTATGGAACATATTCAAAAACTGTTAGACAAAAGCGATGACCTGTTGGACACTGAAATGACTCGATCTCAGTCCTTAATTGAAGACATAAAAAATCTTCATGTTAAGTATGAGGAACTTGAAAGTCGTCATGAAACGCTCTCAACAACTCATGAAAAGCTTTCCTATGATTATCTTCAAAGGAAGCAAGATCTTGAGAAATTGAGAGCGGCTCATGAAGATCTTCAAAAGGAAAACGAGTCACTTCGCGCGAACAGATCAGTTCGCTCAGGAAGGATTTGAACCACCATGTCTTAAATGCATTGAGCGTGATAACGCTACTTCTGTTGCTGATGTTCTACTGCTGCTACTGTTGCAATATCTTCAACTGTTGATGTGGTAACTAACCCCTCTGCTGAGGATGCCACTGCTATTGCTGATGAAAATGCTAGGTTGAAGACATTGCTTGAAACAGGGATGTACAAAAGTCTCAAAGGGCATCAGACACTATGTGATGTCCTCAAAAGGCAGATTCTGAACCGAAACCCTAGGAAAGAGGGTGTTGGGTTCGAAAGGAAAATGAATGCTGATGGCTCTTACTGGAAACCTGAGCAGTACCCCAAAACCACATGGGTTGCTGCAAAGGAACCTTCAGTGGATCCATCCACCCTATCTGGCTTCACTTGTGCTAATCCCATCATTGATGAATCCTTTGATGCAAACTATAAACTGTTTAAGAATCAGAATGGTGAAGTGTTTGCCAGGTATATTGGTACTAACTGCAGGAATGGGCCACCTATGAAGAAAGTCTGGGTGCCGAAAAAGTGTCTGGAGAATCTTCCTGTGAATGTCGTCATGACACCACAAGTGAAGAAGACAAACCCCAGACCACAGGCTTCATATGGTCCAAAGGCTTCATACAGATAGAGGACTCACCTGAGTCGCACCTAAACACAAATGTTTTGCAGGGAAATCATACCAGGCCTATGAATATGAGCGTGTTTCATCGAACCGCCATGTTCATAAGACCAAGAACTACTCTGCTTATTCCTATGAGTATTATTCACCTCCTGCAAAACTATTTGCCAGGGCTTCAAAGCCAAAGTTCTCAGATGCTGCACTTAGACTCATTGCTTCGAAGCCACCCTTGAAGATGTGGGTGGCTAAGAAAGCTTAACTCTCTTTTGCAGGGAAAGGTCTCCAGCCGAAAATCAAATGCGTCTGAAGCTATTGCTGGGGACCTTAAACATCTTGTACGACACAAGATCAAATGCCCAAATGGTCTTATTATGTATTTTGTTCCTGAGTCGCTTGCTACTTGCCCTATCAGTCCTAACCTCGATCCAAGCTTTAATAATCATCTTGCTCGTCAAATGTTTATGCCTCACAATGCTCTTCGTGAAGCCTATCCCCCTAACTGCACTGTAGGGTATGACACCAACTGCTTCAGAATGGATTATTGATAGTGGATGTACTAATCACATGACTGGCAAGCGAAGTCTTCTCATGGACTCAACCTTACGTCCATCTGACAAAAGTCACATCACATTTGCTGATACTGGTAAAAGCAAGGTATTGGGTCTAGGTAGAGTTGCAATCTCAAAGGATCAGCACATGGATAAAGTGATGCTTGTTGAATCCCTTGGTTTCAACTTAATGTCCGTCTCAATGCTTTGCGATTTGAAAATGATTGTGATATTTGGAAAATATCGTCGCCTAGTTCTAATGGAATCTGACAAGTCTCTAGTCTTTGAAGGGTATCGGAAAGATGATTTGTACATGGTAGATTTCTCAGCAGGACCACAGCTTGCCGTATGTCTTCTTGCAAAAGCTTCAGAGTGCTGGCTCTGGCATCGGAGGCTAGGGCATGCTGGCATGAGGAACTTGCATACTCTTGCAAAGAAGAAGCACGTCATAGGCATCGAGGGCGTCAAGTTCAAGAAGGATCACTTATGCGGTGCCTGCGAAGCTGGAAAGATGACGAGGGCCAAGCATCCCTCGAAGACAATCATGACAACGACTCAACCCTTCGAACTGCTACACATGGACCTCTTCGGCCCTACTCACTACTCTACTCTTACTACTACTGCTTGTCTCTATGGCTTCGTCATTGTTGATGATTATTCAAGATATACATGGGTGCATATAATCCTCTACGACTGAAGTGCAGGATGTCTTCAGACACTTTGCCAATCAAGCCATGAACAACTATGGCGTCAAGATCAAGCACATCAGAAGCGACAATGACACTGAATATAAGAATATCGGCCTCGACACTTATCTCGATACATTGGGCATCACTCATGAGTTCTCAGCTCCGTACACGCCGCAGCAGAATGGCATCGTGGAACGCAAGAACAGAACACTCATTGAGATGGCTCGGACGATGCTCGATGAATACAAGACACCAAGAAAGTTCTGGCCTGAAGCTATTGATACTGCATGCCATGTCATCAACCGTGTTTATCTTCACAAGCTTCTGAAGAAAACATCCTATGAACTCCTCACTGGTAAGAAGCCAAATGTCAGTTACTTCAGAGTATTTGGTGCTAGGTGCTGGATCAAGGATCCACATCACACTTCAAAATTTGCACCGAAAGCACATGAAGGTTTTATGCTTGGTTACGGAAAGGATTCACACTCCTACAGAGTCTTCAACCTCTTTCACTATAAAGTGGTTGAAACTGTGGATGTGCGGTTCGATGAGACTAACGGCTCGCAAAGAGAGCACCTGCCAAATGTGCTAGATGAAATTCCACCCAGTGAATCCATCAAGCTTATGGGAACTGGAGAAATCATACCGTCTGAAGTACATCCTGAAGAGGAACTTATCATTTCTGCACCTAATCAACCTGAAGACAATGCTCAGCCTGAAGACAATCCTTCAAACGATGAAAATGATCAGCAAGAGCAAAATCTTCGTCCAGTTCATCCTCGTGTTGCAAATGAAGTACAGATTGAGAAGATAATTGATAGCATCAATGCACCTGGTCCACTCACTCGTTCAAGGGCAACACAACTAGCAAATTTCTGTGGGCACTTTGCATTCGTCTCAATATCTGAACCCAAGAAAGTTGATGAAGCCTTCATGGAACCTGAATGGATTCAAGCTATGCAAGAAGAGCTTCAACAGTTCGAGCTGAATAATGTATGGGAACTGGTCAAGCGTCCTGATCCTCGTAAACACAATATCATAGGCACTAAATGGATATATCGCAACAAGCAAGATGAGCATGGTCAAGTTGTCAGAAACAAGGCTCGTCTCGTTGCTCAAGGATACACTCAAGTTGAAGGAATTGACTTCGATGAAACATTTGCTCCTGTGGCTAGGCTTGAAGCTATACGCATACTGCTAGCCTATGCAAATCATCATAACATCCTTCTGTATCAAATGGATGTGAAGAGTGCCTTTCTCAATGGCAAGATTGAAGAAGAAGTGTATGTTGCACAACCGCCTGGTTTTGAAGATCCAAACACCCTGATATGGTATACAAACTCAATAAGGCATGTATGGCCTCAAACAAGCCCCTCGTGCTTGGTATGACACACTCAAAGACTTCCTGAAGAGCAAAGGCTTCAAACCTGGTTCCCTGGATCCCACACTCTTCACGAAGACATATGATGGTGAACTGTTTGTGTGCCAAATATATGTGGATGACATTATCTTCGGCTGCACTAATCAAAAATACAGTGATGAGTTTGGGACACATGATGCAAGAGCAATATCAGATGTCCATGATGGGTGAGCTGAAGTTCTTCCTTGGTCTTCAAATACGGCAGCAACGCAATGACATCTTCATATCTCAAGAGAAATACCTCAAAGATTGCCTGAAGAAGTTTGGAATGCAAGACTGCAAAGGTTATACGACGCCAATGCCAACCAAAAGTCATCTGGGTCCTGACGCCAATGGTAAAGAGTTCGATCAAAAGGTATACCGCTCCATGATTGGTTCTTTGCTTTATTTATGTGCATCTAGGCCAGATATCATGCTTAGTGTTTGCATGTGTGCCCGATTCCAAGCGGCACCAAAGGAATCGCATCACTTAGCTGTGAAGCGAATTCTTCGATATTTGGCTTACACCCCAACACTAGGATTATGGTATCCAAAGGGCTCAGAGTTTGATCTAGTTGGATTCTCGGATGCTGATTATGCTGGTGACAAGGTGGATCGCAAGTCTACATCAGGCACATGTCACTTTCTGGGACGATCACTTGTGTGTTGGTCTTCAAAGAAGCAGAACTGTGTATCTCTCTCCACTGCTGAATCTGAATACATTGCTGCTGGATCTTGCTGCGCTCAGCTTCTATGGATGAAGCAAACACTCAAAGACTATGGCATTCATCTGAAGCAAGTGCCACTCTACTGCGACAATGAAAGCGCCATCAAGATGCCAACAACCCAGTTCAGCACTCGAAGACAAAGCACATTCAGATTCATCCACTTTCTCAGAGATCATGTCATGAAGGAAGATATTGATACATACACGTCACCACTGAAGAGCAACTGGCAGATATCTTCACAAAGCCCTTGGATGAGAAAAGGTTTTGCAAG
>NC_053026.1:617528564-617538900 GCF_003073215.2 Triticum urartu | reverse complement strand
TTGATAGCACTTTCATTGTCACAAAGCCAGTGGAACATGTTTCACATAGATCCCATAATCTTTAAGAGTTTGGGTCATCCAAAGTAATTGAGCACAACATGAACCAGCGGCAATGTATTCCGCTTCGGCGGTGGATAAGGATACCGAGTTTTGTTTCTTGGAAGACCAAGACACAAGAGATCTACCAAGAAATTGACAAGTACCCGAAGTGGACTTTCTATCAACCTTGTCTCCGGCATAATCCGAGTCGGAATAGCCAACAAGATCAAAAGAAGACCTCTTAGGATACCAAATGCCAAAATTTGGTGTATGGATTAAATATCTCACTATCCTTTTCACAGCCTTAAGATGACATTCTTTAGGAGCAGCTTGATATCGTGCACACATGCACACACTTAGCATAATATCGGGACGTGAAGCACATAGGTATAACAATGAACCAATCATAGAGCGATAAACCTTTTGATCAACCGGTTCACCATCTTTGGTCAAATCATTATGTCCACTAGTAGGCATGGGTGTAGACATACCTTTGCATTCTTGCATATTGAACTTCTTGAATAAGTCCTTGGTGTACTTTGTTTGAGAGACAAATGTACCTTCCTTAGTTTGCTTGATTTGCAAACCGAGAAAGAATTTGAGTTCACTCATCATAGACATCTCAAACTTCTCTGACATTAGCTTTCCAAACTTTTCACTAAAGAGAGGGTTAGTTGAACCAAATATGATATCATCGACATAAATTTGGCATACAAATAGTTCTCCATTAACCCTTTTAGTAAAAAGAGTAGAATCAATTTTACCAATTTCAAAACCACTTGTATAAGGAACTTGGTCAAGCATTTATACCATGCTCTAGGAGCTTGTTTAAGACCATAAAGAGCTTTGTGAAGTTTGTAAACATGATTTGGTTTCTTAGGATTGATAAAGCCGGGAGGTTGTTTGACATAAACTTCCTCCTCTATTTCACCATTTAGAAAAGCACTTTTAATGTCCATTTGGTACAAGGTGATATTATGGTGATTAGCATAGGCAAGTAAGATGCGAATGGACTCAAGTCTAGCAACGGGAGCATATGTCTCACCATAGTCCATACCTTCGACTTGTGTGTACCCTTGGGCGACGAGACGTGCTTTGTTGCGAACCACTTGTCCATCTTCATCTTGCTTGTTGCGAAACACCCATTTGGTACCAATGATGTTGTGGTTGTTGTCGGGCTTCTCAACCTAATGTCCAAACTTGGTTTCTCTCAAAGTTGTGTAGCTCTTCATGCATAGCGTTTATCCAATCCGGATCTTCCAATGCTTCTTCAACCTTCATAGGTTCAATGCTAGAGATGAATGAATAGTTTTCACAAAAGTTAGCTAAACGAGTCTTTGAGCGAGTGATTCTCCCGGTTTGTATATCATTGAGGATTTGCTCGACGGGATGATCTTTGGCAATTCTTGCTCGAACTCGTGAGAGCTTTTGCTTGGGTCTTTGTTGAACATCTTCTTCATCTTGTTCTTCTTCTTGGCCTTCTTCATTGTTGACGTCGTCGTTCTCTTGTCGTGGTGGAGAAAGAGGTTGTTGATGTTCGTCTTGATGCATTTCCTTGTCTTCTTCATCTTGGTGTGTCCCACTTGTGGATGCTTCCGTGTCGATTCTTGGTTCACCTTGTCGTGAAGTAGAAGCTTCCACTTGGACGGATGAAGTACTCTCCTTCACCTCCGTTGGACGAATTTTGCCAATGGACAAGTCTTGGATTGCTTCTGAAGGGTCTTTGTCTCCTACATCAATTGGCAATTGCTCTACTTGCGAGCCATTAGATTCATCAAACTTCACATCTACCGTCTCTTCAACCTTTCGGGTGAAATTGTTGTAGACACGGTAAGTGTGAGAGTTTGAGCCATAACCAAGTAGAAAACCTTCATGAGATTTAGGAGCAAACTTTGAACGACGATGCTTATCAAGAATGTAGCACTTTGAGCCGAATACTCGAAAGTATCCAACTTGGGGTTTGTTACCGGTGAGAAGCTCGTATGCCGTCTTGCCGAGTAGCTTGTGAAGATATAAGCGATTTGTTGCGTGACAAGCTGTCTCAACCGCTTCTGCCCAAAAGTGCTTCGGCGTCTTGTATTCATCAAGCATCGTTCTTGCCATTTCGATGAGCGTCCGGTTCTTCCTCTCAACAACTCCATTTTGTTGAGGTGTGTACGTAGCCGAGAACTCGTGTGAAATCCCTTCTTCGTCAAGAAAGGTGTCCACATTTGCGTTCTTGAACTCCGTTCCGTTGTCACTCCGAACCTTCTTGATCTTCACGTCAAACTGATTTTGGGCCTTCCTAGCGAAGTTTCTGAAGATCTTCTGGACCTGCGACTTGTCATTAAGAAAGAACACCCACGTAAATCTTGAAAAGTCATCAACTATAACTAGACCAAAAGAATTTCCACCGAGACTCTTGTAGGCATTGGACCAAAAAGATCCATGTGAAGCAGCTCGAGTGGCCTCCTTGTGGTCATGATGTTCTTCACGGGATGTCTTCCTCCAACCTGTTTACCTGCTTGACAAGCACTGCAAAGTCTATCCTTATCAAATATGACATCGTTAACTCCAAGGATATGATTTCCTTTAATAAGCTTGTCAAGGTTTCTCATGCCAACGTGACCTAGTCGTCTATGCCACAACCACCTTTTGAGGATTTAGCAACAAAGCAAGTTTTAGGTTGTGCCTTTTTAGAGAAATCGACAATGTAAAGATCACCTCTACGCATACCCGTAAAGACCATTTTATGATTGTCTCGACGAAATACTTGGCAATCTACCTCAGTAAATAGGACATTCAAACCGAAATCAGCAAGTCTAGATACTGAAAGTAAGTTGTAGCTGAGAGATTCAACGAGCATGACATTTTGAATGGAACTATCATGTGAGATGGCCACCTTACAAGGCCAACCACTTTACCCTTTGAATTATCACAAAGGTGACATATTTCGAGGGCGTCATTTCAGAGCAAGCTTCACTGAACATCTCTTCATCTCCGGTCATATGATCAGTACATCCACTATCAAGAACCCATTCCCTTTCCTCCTGATTTCATATCCCCGAAGATTTGCCATAAGACCAAATGTCTCATTGCATCATCAAAAGATCGAAGTCACTATCATCATCATCATCATAGTATCCATGTTCATCATGATCTTGTGGACTTCATCATTTCCTAGAGAGGGTAATTCATTAGATAAAAGATCATCAAAGTGGTCACTTTTTATGGAATTCTTATAGCTTCGAATATGATATCACTAATGATTCCAACATCTCCTTTAGCATTTTAAGATGGTAAGTTCAAATAGACAAATACCAAAACTAGATCACTAGAGTTCATCTTACTCAAGGCAATAGATTTATGGAGAATTTCATCCAAAGTTTTCAAGGAATGATTCGGGAAATCGTTCCTCAAGAAAATTTCCATATAGTTATAGGCACAATTAAGAGTAGGCAAACTTAGCAATCAAAATTTTGGCAATCTCTAATGATGAGCTCAATAGTTCTAAGATTGCGAATCATGTCAATATCTCATCTAGGGTAGGATGCAAAGGATCAATATGAGGTGCACAAGGGCTAGCAATATAACTGTTCAAATTGATATTGATTGAAAATTACAAGCATCTCATTTTTCCACTCATGAAAATACTCTTCATCAAGAATAGGCACTCTTATTGTCTAAGACTCCCTAAGGTAGACACATCATCTTCCCTCAATGGTGATTAAACCAAGGCAATGGAAACCAAGCTCTTGATACCACTTGTAGGATCTAGAAGTTAGATTGTGTCTAGGGGGGTGATTAGACACTTAGTGCTAAAGTTGCATTTTTAGGCCTTTTTGGTTTGAGTGGAGTTTTGGCACCAATTTCCAACATACACAATACATATCAAGCAAGCATGCCAAAGAGTTATATGAGCAGCGGAATGTAAAGCATGCAACTTGCAAGAATGTAAGGGGGAAAGGGTTTGGAGAATTCAAACGCAATTGGAGACACGGATGTTTTTCCCGTGGTTTGGATAGGTTGGTGCTATCCTACATCACGTTGATTGGAGACTTCAACCCACGAAGGGTTAATGTTGCGCGAGTCCACGGAGGGCTCCACCCACGAAGGTAATGGTTGCGCGAGTCCACGAAGACGCAACCACTCACGAAGGGTCCACGAAGAAGCAACCTTGTCTATCCCACCATGGCCATCGCCCACGAAGGACTTGCCTCACTAGCGGTAGATTTTCACGAAGTAGGCGATCTCCTTGCCCTTACAAACTCCTTGGTTCAACTCCACAATCTTGTCAGAGGCTCCCAAGTAACACCTAGCCAATCTAGGAGACACCACTCTCCAAGAAGTAACAAATGGTGTGTAGGTAATGAACTCCTTGCTCTTGTGCTTCAAATGATAGTCTCCCCAACACTCAACTCTCTCTCATAGGATTTGGATCTGGTGGAAAGAAGGTTTGAGTGGAAAGCAACTTGGGGAAAGCTAGAGATCAAGATTCATATGGTAGGAATGGAATATCTTGGCCTCAACACATGAGTAGGTAGTTCTCTCTCAGAAATAGGATGCTAGAAGTGTAGGCTTAGTCTGATGGCTCTCTCTACGAATGAAGAGGAGGTGGAGGGGTATATATAGCCTCCACACAAAATCCAACCGTTACACACGATTTACCAATCTCGGTGGGACCGAATCAACAAACTCGGTCAAACCGAAATAGTAAACCTAGTGACCGTTAGAGATTTTCGGTGGGACCGACTGGATCAACTCGGTGGGACCGATGTGCTAGGGTTAGGGTAAATCCACAACTCAGTTTGACCGATTACTCAAACTCGGTGGGACCGATTTGGGTAATAAGTGAAACAGAGAGTTGGCCAAGCAAACTCGGTGGGGCCGATTGCATATCTCGATGGGACCGAAAATATTGCAATAGGTAACAGAGAGTTTGCAAGCCCATCTCGGTGAGACCGAGATCCCATCGGTGAGACCGAACTGATTAGGGTTTCTGGCAGTGGCTATGACAAGTGAAACTCGGTGGCGCCGGATAGAAATAATCGGTAGGTCCGAGTTTGGCTTTGGGTTTAGGTCATATGTGGAAGTGGGAAAGTAGCTGAGGATTTTGGAGCATATCATTAAGCACATGAAGCAAGAGGCTCATTAAGCAACACCTCATCCCTCCTTGATAGTATTGGCTTTTCCTATGGACTCAATGTGATCTTGGATCACTAAAATGTAAAATGAAGAGTCTTGAGCTTGAAGCTTTAGCCAATCCTTTGTCCTTAGCATCTTGAAGGAGTTCCCACAACCTTTAGTCCATGCCACTCCATTGTTGAACTTATTTGAAACATACTAGATAGAAATGTTAGTCCAAACAAGAGATTATGTTTGTCATCAATATCAAAACCACCTAGGGAGCACTTGTGCTTTCATTTGCATAATCACTCAACAACATCATATCAAGGTTCTGGTTCAACTGACAACATACTAAAGTAGTAGAAACTGAACTGAGGCATGGAACCAACAATCCTAAGATTTTATGGATGAGTAACACGTGAACCTGGTAGAGAGATGATATCCTAGTCCTTAACCCACATAGGAAAGAAGAGGATGACTCAGATCAGAAGGGCATAAGGTAAAGGAGTAAAAAAAGAGCCTTACATCCCTTCCCACAATGAATTCCCCTACATATAACTAAAACATTTCTAGACTCAACTTCGACCAGTATGGCTTGGTAATTCTACAGGCAGTCAGGCTCTGATACCAAAGCTGTCAGGACCCCGATCCTAAGTCACACCGATCTATCATGTAACACATCATATCACTTTGCGGCCTCACACACGGTATTCCCACGGGTGCCACCTTACCTGGCCCGGGATTGTTTGTGCCTTTTGGCTCATGTATATGATAGTGTTGCTAGCATCCATATGACAAAGAACCCGGGATGACATGACTAGTCGTGAAGCCAAAGTGGCACTAACTTACAGGGACAGGCATACATGAACCAGCATCGAACGTGTCGGTCATCAGCGTGTGAATCTGGGCTGTAACAACTGGGCTAACAGGACTCCGGGAACCCGGGCTGTGGCAGGCTAGCAGGACTCCGGAAGTCACCGTGTGATATTTCCCTGAAGGGACAGACACAGGAACGAAGTGGATCACATGTCGGCCAGTCTAAGTGTTCCGGAGCAGTAGTAACTGGTCTAGCATGACTCCGGTAAGCCGGGCTGTAGCAGACTACCATGGCTCAGTGGAAGCACTAGACTACATTTCCCCATAAGAGAGACTACCAAGGATAAACAACTAGGTTGTCGGATCCCACACATACCAAGCATTTCAATCATACACACAATATGCCCGATATGTGTAAATACAACATGGCATCACAACAGAACTCTACAACTCAAGGTATTTATTCATTAGGCTCCAAAGAGCCAGATATTACAAACATGGGTCTCATGACCCAACATACAGAGCATACAAGCAACAAGCACATGCGGAAGCTTAATTTATCTGAGTACAGACAACTACAAATGGAAAGGCCGAGAAGCCTAACTATCTACAAGACCCTGCCAAGGGCACAAGATCGTAGCTGAGTTAACAAGCTAAACGTCGAAGTCCATGCGGAACTACTAGCGAGACTGAAGTCTCTCTGGAAAAACATAAATTAACCAAACGTGAGTACAGATGTACCCAACAAGACTTACATCAGAACTAGCTACATATGCATAGGTATCAATAAAGGGGTTGGTGGAGTTTAACAGTAGCAAGCCAGCTTTGACTCAGTAGCTATCCTGAACTACGACTGCAAGTAACTCTTTTGAGGTGGCGCACACGAGTCCACATATTCACCCTATCAATACACCAATATGGATCCGCTCCCGTCTCCCTACGAGAACACCATCCATAGCACTCACGCTTATCTTGCGCTTTTTAGAGTATCCACTTCCGCTTGTCTATGAACTATACAGGCAACCCAGAAGTCCATTACCACGGACACGGCTATTCGAATAGATGATGTTAACCCTGTAGGGGTGTACTTCTTCACACACGCTCTTGCCACTTACCACCATGTACACGTCGTGTATCTCGGCAACCTTCAAGCAGAAGCCTGGCGAGGGAGTCGGCCACGACCTGACTAACCACACAAGTCTCTAGTCCAGGTTTATCGCCTATTCGAGTTCCATCCGCGAGGAGATCTGGCCGGGTTTTCGCTCACAGCACCAAACGATGTGTACAGGGTTCCGCTACACCAAACGGGCGCCCGACATACCCGACCACGGTGTATCTACCGCATCATAGCCCACCCCTAGGGTCAGCGCTACGCACGGCCTCCAACACATATCCTACAAACACCAAAAACTAGTTGCAACTCCTGGACAGAGGGCAAGGGTGGTTAATAAGTCGAGAGGGTCCATTGGTTTCGGGCGCAATGCGTGGTAGTAGTTGTTCATGGATCACAAACACAGAACTCAGTTCCTAAGGATGGCTTCAATGAAACAACCCACCATGTACTCCTACATGGCCTCTCATCGATACCTTTACCAAATCGTGTTCACACACTTAGCACAGTACAGTAGGAAATCAGAACTGACACAAGTCTATGCAATAACAGGCATGACAAACAAGCATGAATGAGTAGGCACATCAGGGCTCAAACAACTCCTACTCATGCTAGTGGGTTTCATCTATTTACTGTGGCAATGACAGGTCATGCAGAGGAAAGGGGTTCAACTACCGCAGCATGTAACAGTTGAATCGTTGTTGTCCTAATGCAGTAAAAGAGAGTAGGAGCAAGAGAATGGGATTGTATCGGAATGAACAAGGGGGTTTTGCTTGCCTGGCACTTCTGAAGATAGTATAGCTCTTCATCGGTGTCATCGAACTCATTGTCGGAACACGTCTATCGAGAGGGACAACCACCGGCAATAGAGAAGGAACAAAATCAATGTAATGCAACAATATGATGCATGAATATGACATGGCAATATGCTGTGATTTGGACTAATGCAACAGAAAGTCATTTTAATTGAAGTGGAATTCAAAACTACGTTGGCACGGCATCATCAGTGTCACGGACAGGTGGTCCGATCAACATCAACGTTGGCACGGTCAACTCTGACTTGTGGGGCCACTGTGATTAATTAAAACTAATCAGAAACTAAACTATGGTTAATTAAGGGCGTGGGACCCATATGTAAGTGGGTTGATACGTCTCCGTCGTATCTATAATTTTTGATTGTTCCATGCCAATATTATTCAACTTTCATATACTTTTTGGCAACTTTTTATATTATTTTTGGGACTAACATATTGATCCAGTGCCCAGTGCCAGTTCCTGTCTGTTGCATGTTTTTGGTTTCGCAGAATATCCATATCAAACGGAGTCCAAACGGGATAAAAACGGACGGAGCTTATTTTTGGAAAATATGGAAAATTGGAAGGAAAATCAACGCGAACCAGTGCCCGAGGTGGTCACGAGGCAGGGGGGCGCGCCTGCCCCCCTGGGCGGCCCCTACCCTCGTGAGCCCACCGTAAGGCGGTTGACGCTCTTCTTTTGCCGCAAGAAAGCTAATATTCGGAAAAAATCACGGCGAAGGTTTCAGGCCAATCGGAGTTACGGATCTCCATATATATACGAAACGGTGAAACAGAGCCAGGAGAGAACGCAGAAACAGAGAGAGACAGAGAGATAGATCCAATCTCGGAGGGGCTCTCGCCCCTCCCACGCCATGGGAGCAAGGACCAGAGGGGAAACCCTTCTCCCATCTAGGGAGGAGGTCAAGGAAGAAGAAGAAGGGGGCCCTCTCCCCCTCGCTTCCGGTGGCGCCGGAGTGCCACCGGGGGCCATCATCATCACCCATCTTCACCAACAACTTCACCGCCATCATCACCAACTCTTCCCCCCTCTATGCAGCGGTGTAACCTCTCTCTTACCCGCTGTAATCTCTACTTAAACATGGTGCTCAACGCTATATATTATTTCCCAATGATGTATGGCTATCCTATGATGTTTGAGTAGATCTGTTTTGTCCTAATGGCTATTTGATGATCGTGATTGGTTTGAGTTGTATGTTTTATTATTGGTGCTGTCCTATGGTGCTCTCCGTGTCGCGCAAGCGTGAGGGATTCCCGCTGTAGGGTTTGCAATATGCTTATGATTTGCTTATGGTGGGTGGCGTGAGTGACAGAAGCACAGACCCGAGTAAGTAGGTTGTTTGCGTATGGGATAAAGGGGACTTGATGCTTTAATGCTATGGTTGGGTTTTACCTTAATGAATCTTTAGTAGTTGCGGATGCTTGCTAGAGTTCCAATCATAAGTGCATATGATCCAAGTAGAGAAAGTATGTTAGCTTATGCCTCTCCCTCAAATAAAATTGCAATAATGATTACCGGTCTAGTTATCGATTGCCTAGGGACAAATAACTTTCTTGTTGACAAAAGCTCTCTACTAAAACTAATTTAGTTGTGTCTTTATCTAAACAGCCCCTAGCTTTTATTTTCGTGTTCTTTACTTTCTTGCAAGCTTACCCAAAAACACCTACAAAGTACTTCTAGTTTCATACTTGTTCTAGGTAAAGCGAACGTCAAGCGTGCGTAGAGTTGTATCGGTGGTCGATAGAACTTGAGGGAATATTTGTTCTGCCTTTAGCTCCTCGTTGGGTTTGACACTCTTACTTATCGAAAACTGTTGCGATCCCCTATACTTGTGGGTTATCAAGACCTTTTTCTGGCGTCGTTGCTGGGGAGCAATAGCGTGGGGTGAATATTCTTGTGTGTGCTTGTTTGCTTTATCATTAAGTAATTTTTATTTGCTGTTCTTAGTTGTTCTTTATCTTTAGTTATGGATATGGAACACGAAATACCAAAAAAATTAGGTGTACTTGCTACTCATGGAGATGGGGAACCTCCTAAAACCCTCGATGCTGGTTATGTGAAAGATATTATGTACTACTTTAATAATCCTGAGAAAACCCATTCAATTATGTAATGGGAGTAACGTTGGATCAACATGAATACTTTAGGGATTACCGCTTGACACAAAAAGGGAAACTATTATGGGATCAAATTCATATATTGAATTGGTATGCTAGGCAACTATGCTTGAGATATGATTATACTTGTTGCTCTAAGGTGAAGGCTCCACACCTTCCCTTTTCATGTGAATTTAATGATAATGAAACCTTAGCTTCTTATGCTAATGGTATATATGATTACTATGATGTGGAACAAATAGAAGAATTTGTTGCTTTTAAGGGTGCTTATGAAATTGAATCTATGTTTAAAGAGTTTGAAGATTTTGATGATGCTGTTTATAGACCTGAA
>NC_053026.1:617471575-617527564 GCF_003073215.2 Triticum urartu | reverse complement strand
GATCTTGTGCTAGGCTTAGGATTGGGTCTTGTCCATCACATCATTCTCCTAATGATGTGATCCCGTTATCAATGACATCCAATGTCCATGGTCAGGAAACCGTAACCATCTATTGATCAACGAGCTAGTCAACTAGAGGCTTACTAGGGACATGGTGTTGTCTATGTATCCACACATGTATCTGAGTTTCCTATCAATACAATTCTAGCATGGATAATAAACGATTATCATGAACAAGGAAATATAATAATAACTAATTTATTATTGCCTCTAGGGCATATTTCCAACAGATGTGATATGGCCAAAGTTGTGATGAATGATGAATGATATATATGTGATGTATGAGATCATGTTCTTGTAATAGAAATCACGACTTGCATGTCGATGAGTCTGACAACCGGCAGGAGCCATAGGAGTTGTCTTTATTTTTTGTATGACCTGCGCGTCATTGAGAAACGCCATGTAAATTACTTTACTTTATTGCTAAACGTGTTAGCCATAGTAGTAGAAGTAATAGTTGGCGAGCAACTTCATGGAGACACGATGATGGAGATCATGATGATGGAGATCATGGTGTCATGCCGGTGACAAGATGATCATGGAGCCCCAAGATGGAGATCAAAGGAGCTATGTGATATTGGCCATATCATGTCACTATTATTATTTGATTGCATGTGATGTTTATCATGTTTTTTGCATCTTGTTTACTTAGAACGGCGGTAGTAAATAAGATGATCCCTCATAATAATTTCAAGAAAGTGTTCCCCCTAACTGTGCACCGTTGCGACAGTTCGTTGTTTCGAAGCACCACGTGATGATCGGGTGTGATAGATTCCAACGTTCACATACAACGGGTGTAAGACAGATTTACACATGCAAACACTTAGGTTGACTTGACGAGCCTGGCATGTACAGACATGGCCTCGGAACACAGAAGACCGAAAGGTCGAGCATGAGTCGTATAGAAGATACGATCAACATGAAGATGTTCACCGATGTTGACTAGTCCGTCTCACGTGATGATCGGACATGGCCTAGTTAACTCGGATCATGTTATACCTAGATGACTGGAGGGATGTCTATCTAAGTGGGAGTTCATTAAATAATTTGATTAGATGAACTTAATTATCATGAACTTAGTCTAAAATCTTTACAATATGTCTTGTAGATCAAATGGCCAATGTTGTCCTCAACTTCAACGCGTTCCTAGAGAAAACCAAGCTGAAAGACGATGGCAGCAACTATACGGACTGGGTCCGGAACATGAGGATCATCCTCATAGCTGCCAAGAAAGATTATGTCCTAGAAGCACCGCTAGGTGACGCACCCATCCCACAGAACCAAGACGTTATGAACGCTTGGCAGACACGTGCTGATGATTACTCCCTCGTTCAGTGCGGCATGCTTTACAGCTTAGAACCGGGGCTCCAAAAGCGTTTTGAGCGACACGGAGCATATGAGATGTTCGAAGAGCTGAAAATGGTTTTCCAAGCTCATGCCCGGGTCGAGAGATATGAAGTCTCCGACAAGTTCTTCAGCTGTAAGATGGAGGAAAATAGTTCTGTCAGTGAGCACATACTCATAATGTCTGGATTACATAACCGCTTGACTCAGCTGGGAGTTAATCTCCCAGATGACGCGGTCATTGACAGAATCCTCCAGTCACTTCCACCAAGTTACAAGAGCTTTGTGATGAACTTCAATATGCAGGGGATGGAAAAGACCATTCCTGAAGTATTTGCAATGCTGAAATCAGCAGAGGTAGAAGTCAAAAAGGAACATCAAGTGTTGATGGTGAATAAAACCACTAAGTTCAAGAAAGGCAAGGGTAAGAAGAACTTCAATAAGGACGGCAAGGGAGGTGCCGCGCCCGGTAAGCAAGCTGCCGGGAAGAAGCCAAAGAATGGACCCAAGCCCGAGACTGAGTGTTTTTATTGCAAGGGAAGTGGTCACTGGAAGCGGAACTGCCTCAAATACTTAGCGGACAAGAAGGCCGGCAAAGCAAAAGGTATATGTGATATACATGTAATTGATGTGTACCTTACCAGTACTCGTAGTAGCTCCTAGGTATTTGATACCGGTGCAGTTGCTCACATTTGTAACTCAAAGCAGGAGCTACGGAATAAACGGAGACTGGCGAAGGACGAGGTGACGATGCGCGTCGGGAATGGTTCCAAGGTCGATGTGATCGCCGTCGGCACGCTACCTCTACATTTACCTACGGGATTAGTTTTCAACCTCAATAATTGTTATTTAGTGCCAAGTTTGAGCATGAACATTGTATCAGGATCTCGTTTAATACGAGATGGCTACTCATTTAAATCTGAGAATAATGGTTGTTCTATTTATATGAGAGATATGTTTTATGGTCATGCTCCTATGGTGAATGGTTTATTCTTAATGAATCTCGAGCGTAATGCTACACATATTCATAGTGTGAATACCAAAAGATGTAAGGTTGATAACGATAGTCCCACATACTTGTGGCACTGCCGCCTTGGTCACATAGGTGTCAAACGCATGAAGAAGCTCCATGCAGATGGACTTTTAGAGTCTCTTGATTACGAATCATTTGACACGTGCGAACCATGCCTCATGGGTAAAATAACCAAGACTCCGTTCTCAGGAACAATGGAGCGAGATCCATGTATGAAAACGAAGTATGGACTTTGACTAACTTGCCCGATGATCGGCGAGCCATAGAAAATAAATGGATCTTTAAGAAGATGACAGACGCGGATGGTAATGTGACCATCTATAAAGCTAGGCTTGTCGCTAAGGGTTATCGACAAGTTCAAGGGGTTGACTACGATGAGACGTTCTCTCCCGTAGCAAAGCTGAAGTCCGTCCGAATCATGTTAGCAATTGCCGCATACTATGATTATGAGATATGGCAAATGGACGTCAAAACGGCATTCCTTAACGGTTATCTTAAGGAAGAACTGTATATGATGCAGCCGGAAGGTTTTGTCGACCCTAAGAATGCTAACAAGGTATGCAAGCTCCAGCGATCCATTTATGGGTTGGTGCAAGCATCTCGGAGTTGGAACATTCGCTTTGATGAGATTATCAAAGCGTTTGGGTTTATGCAAACTTATGGAGAAGTCTGCGTTTACAAGAAAGTGAGTGGGAGCTCTGTAGCATTTCTCATATTATATGTAGATGACATACTTTTGATGGGAAATGATATAGAACTTTTGGACAGCATTAAGGCCTACTTGAATAAGAGTTTTTCAATGAAGGACCTTGGAGAAGCTGCTTATATATTAGGCATCAAGATCTATAGAGATAGATCAAGACGCCTCATAGGTCTTTCGCAAAGCACATACCTTGATAAGATATTGAAGAAGTTCAATATGGATCAGTCTAAGAAGGGGTTCTTGCCTGTGTTGCAAGGTAAGAAATTGAGCTTAGCTCAATGTCCGACCACGGCAGAAGATATAGAAGAGATGAGTATCATCCCCTATGCCTCAGCCATAGGTTCTATTATGTATGCCATGTTGTGTATCAGACCTGATGTAAACCTTGCCATAAGTTTGGTAGGTAGGTACCAAAGTAATCCCGGCAAGGAACACTGGACAGCGGTCAAGAATATCCTGAAGTACCTGAAAAGGACTAAGGAAATGTTTCTCATTTATGGAGGTGACGAAGAGCTCGTCGTAAAGGGTTACGTCGACGCTAGCTTCGACACAGATCTGGATGACTCTAAGTCACAAACCGGATACGTGTATATTTTGAATGGTGGGGCAGTAAGCTGGTGCAATTGCAAGCAAAGCGTTGTGGCAGGATCTACATGTGAAGCGGAGTACATGGCAGCCTCGGAGGCAGCACACGAAGTAGTCTGGATGAAGGAGTTCATTACCGACCTAGGAGTCATACCCAATGCGTCGGGCCCGATGACTCTCTTCTGTGACAACACTGGAGCTATTGCCCTTGCCAAGGAGCCCAGGTTTCACAGGAAGACCAGGCATATCAAGCGTCGCTTCAACTCCATTCATGAAAGTGTTCAAAATGGAGACATAGAGATTTGTAAAGTACATACGGACCTAAATGTAGCAGATCTGTTGACTAAACCTCTCCCTAGAGAAAAACATGATCAACACCAGAATTCCATGGGTGTTCGATTCATCACAATGTAACTAGATGATTGACTCTAGTGCAAGTGGGAGACTGTTGGAAATATGCCCTAGAGGCAATAATAAAATGATTATTATATTTCCTTGTTCATGATAATTGTCTATTATTCATGCTATAATTGTATTATCCGGAAATCGTAATACATGTGTGAATACATAGACCACAATGTGTCCCTAGTGAGCCTCTAGTTGACTAGCTCGTTGATCAACAGATAGTCATGGTTTCCTGACTATGGACATTGGATGTCATTGATAACGAGATCACATCATTAGGAGAATGATGTGATGGACAAGACCCAATCCTAAACATAGCACAAGATCGTATAGTTCGTTTGCTAGAGTTTTTCCAATGTCAAGTATCTTTTCCTTAGACCATGAGATCGTGTAACTCCTGGATACCGTAGGAGTGCTCTGGGTGTACCAAACGTCACAACGTAACTGGGTGACTATAAAGGTATACTACGGGTATCTCCTAAAGTGTCTGTTGGATTGACACGGATCAAGACTGGGATTTGTCACTCCGTATGACGGAGAGGTATCTCTGGGCCCACTCGGTAATGCATCATCATAATGAGCTCAAAGTGACCAAGTGTCTGGTCACGGGATCATGCATTACAGTATGAGTAAAGTGACTTGCCGGTAACGAGATTGAACGAGGTATTGGGATACCGACGATCGAATCTCGGGCAAGTAACGTACCGATTAACAAAGGGAATTGTATATGGGGTTGCTTGAATCCTCGACATCGTGGTTCATCCGATGAGATCATCGAGGAGCATGTGGGATCCAACATGGGTATCCAGATCCCGCTCTTGGTTATTGACCGGAGAGCCATCTCGGTCATGTCTACATGTCTCCCGAACCCGTAGGGTCTACACACTTAAGGTTCGGTGACGCTAGGTTGTAGAGATATGTATATGCAGTAACCTGAAAGTTGTTCGGAGTCCCGGATGAGATCCCAGGCGTCACGAGGAGTTCCGGAATGGTCCGGAGGTAAAGAATTATATATAGGAAGTGCTATTT
This sequence comes from Triticum urartu, assembly GCF_003073215.2. Lineage (NCBI taxonomy): Eukaryota > Viridiplantae > Streptophyta > Magnoliopsida > Poales > Poaceae > Triticum > Triticum urartu. Next base: position 617,522,405 of record NC_053026.1, on the reverse strand, counting down.
CGGCCATCAGGACAAGTTTCGGGGTCACCGGTATTGTACCGGGACCACCGGAAGGGTCCACCTATCCTGGAGGGCCCCATGGGCTGAAGTGGGAGGGGAACCAGCCCCTAGTGGGCTGGTGCGCCCCCCTTGGGCCTTCCCCCTGCGCCTAGGGTTGGGAACCCTAGGGTGGGGGGCGCCCCACTTGCCTTGGGGGGCACTCCACCCCCCTTGGCCGCCGCCCCTTGGGAGATTGGATCTCCAGGGCCGGCGCCCCGCCCCCCTGGGGACCCTATATATAGAGGGGGGAGGGAGGGCAGCCGCACCCATGCCCCTGGCGCCTCCCTCTCCCCTCCAAGACCTCCTCCTCCTCCATAGAGCTTGGCGAAGCCCTGCTGCGGTGACTGCTGCATCCACCACCACGCTGTCGTGCTACTGGATCTTCATCAACCTCTCCTTCCCCCTTGCTGGATCAAGAAGGAGGAGACGTCACGCTGACCGTATGTGTGTTGAACGCGGAGGTGCCGTCCGTTCGGCGCTAGGATCTCCGGTGATTTGGATCACGTCGAGTACGACTTCCTCATCCCCGTTCTTTGAACGCTTCCGCGCGTGATCTACACAGGTATGTAGATGCAATCCGATCACTCGTTGCTAGATGAACTCATAGATGGATCTTGGTGAAACCGTAGGAAATTTTTTTTTTTTTTGCAACGTTCCCCAACAGTAACATCAGTACTTCTCTTGTCCTGAGCAGTAAGATTGAAGTAGCGAGCCCGAAAAAGTAGGACCGATAGAAGTGAGCCCGAAGGAGTTAGACCGATGTTTGTGGGCCTGAATGAATAATATAAGGCTGATACTTGTGGGTTTGGGTGACTAAGATTGATAGTAGTGAGCCCGAACGAGTAAGATTGATACTTGTGGGTCCGGACGGGTAAGATCAATACTAGTGAGCCCGAATGACTACGGCCGATATTTGTGGTTTCGCACGACTAAGACTGATGTTTCTGGTTCCGCACCACTAAGACTGATATTTATGTTTCCGAACGACTAAGACCATTAGTTGTTGGTCTGGATGACTAGGATTGAAGTATTGAGCCTTAGCGTGTAAGATCAACCCGAACGAGTAAAAATAGTACTTATGGGTCCGGATGACTGAGATTGATACTTGTGAGCCCGTATGACTAAAGATCGGTATTTGTGGGTCTGTACGACTAATATAGATAGTAGCGGGCCCAGACTATTAAGACCGGTATCGGGGCCGGTCACACTACTAATACTTTCCTAGATTGAATAAAAGGGTAGTGTGGATATTTGAGATTTTTCTGAAAACATTTTTTTGCCAAATTTTGAGCCAAAATGCTTCTTATTTGGAATTTTACTTCTAGTTCTTTTTCTATTTGGCAAAACTTCTTGAAATTTCCCAGACTGAATGACATAAGGAATAGGATAGTGTGGATTTTTGAGATATATTGTTTTTGGAATTTCTCTGAAAACTTATCTTGGCCACATTTTGAGCCAAAATGGTCCTGAAATTGAATTTTGCTTCTATTTGTTCCGTTTGGCAAAACTTCTAGAAACATGTTCCCAGATTGAATATAGGACAAAATAATAATCTTACAAAATGCATTCTGTTTACTCATGCAGCTGAAGTGTATTGCCGTGGAAAATGGCGATTATTGTTACTTATTGGAGACCATGTCTTTTCTAAAACGATGTATATTTATTTCTCGACAGCTTGACTGCTTGAGCAGTTCATCAAATACCAACTCATTTCTGGCATGCTGATATAATCTACCCGTTGTCTTCTGTCTTTCAACAAATAATAACATTACGTACACAAGTGACACTAGACACAGAACAACATGCATTATATAACTGGCACGGTACAATGACACAACCTCTCAATTAGGCTTACTATCATTCATCAGAAATGACACTTCATGGACTATGGAGTTTTTTTCCGGACGAGCTAAATGGTATCAGTCAGCTCATGTCAAACTGAAAATAATTAGAACGGCCATGCGACCATTATTTTGGTAGCTTGCACCGTTGAAACTTAGAACTGGAACTGCATCTCCTTGAAGTACCCAAGGTCATCTAGGTTTGCAGCCATGGCTTTCCTCATCGGAGGAGGTCCACATCTCAATATCTGAAATAGAAAGTCAAATTACTATCTGGTTTGCTAGACTAAAATGACACACCAACAAGTTCACTGACGACTCGAGATTTACCTGAATGTCCGCCGTAGGCGCTGCGCAGTGAGCTTGGAACAAAAGTTCACTGACGACTCATGATTTACTCTTTGAAGTTCTCAGCATGTGAGTGCCATAGAATTGTAGTCCCCAGTTTTGCACTGAGAAGACTGATACTACAGTTTATGAATTTATGATACACTGATGTACACACAAAAGACAAAACCAATGCAGACTGTCTTCTACAATTGTTAGGCGCCTCCAGCTATATAACCTCTAAGCAGCATATAACACACTTTCCATAGTTCTGAAAACTTTATCATTACACTGATGTACACACAAAAGACAAAACCAATGCAGACTGTCTTCTACAATTGTTAGGCGCCTCCAGCTATATAACCTCTAAGCAGCATATAACACACTTTCCATAGTTCTGAAAACTTTATCATAGCAAGGAATATTTAACGACTCATCACTTCAAGTTGCACCTATTTTTCATCACCAGGTAGCTTAATTACGCATGAATCAGTCCACAAATGTAGCATCTCTCTGCCATCCTAGCCAAGACTCCGAGAGATGTCTGACCACACAGACTAATCCATCAACAAATGAAACTATGTTACCAACATTTTGTAATCAACAATAGGCAATTCAGAGGTCAGTGTTTGTCCCCCACCAATTTCAGTACTGGAATATCTAAATGAGGTGTGTTCACTGCTCAACCCTAACTGGATATATATATGTGAAGGTGCTGCAACGAGCAGTTGGTCCGCCGCCGGCAGAACTAACAGCAGGGAGGGAGGGACGGAAGGAAGAGACGGGGGCAGGGGAAGAGATACCTTGCTGCGTTGGTACACCACTACGGCCAAGGATCCTCGTGCGAGATGGGTTAAGCCAGATGCGGGCGATTGACAAGAGAATTAACAGACATGCTAAAAAAATAGTCATTTATGACCATAATACCCTTGTTGATTAAACTTAATCTTTTTACTTAATAGGTTTAAATCAACGGTGGAGAATAATCAAAGGAGGAGTTACATGAAATTACGTTTCGTAACTCCACAATCACCGTAAAAGAGCTCGACATGCTAAAAAAATAGTCATTTATGACCATAATACCCTTGTTGATTAAACTTAATCTTTTTACTTAATAGGTTTAAATCAACGGTGGAGAATAATCAAAGGAGGAGTTACATGAAATTACGTTTCGTAACTCCACAATCACCGTAAAAGAGCTCTCGAATGTGGAGTTGAAACTTGCGATGCGCGAGTACAGTAGAGTAGGTGCCGATCGCATCGCATCGCAGCCGACCTCTTTTTTTTTTGTGGATTCTTCTTTTGCTATTCTGACGAGCGTACAGTAGGAGTACAATATACTCTACGTAGTATTACCGCTTGCGCGCTTCAGCGCTGTGTTTTGGATTATGTGCCTACCGTACTGTCGTGATCTCTCTACAGAAGAAGCGGGAAGCATGCAGCCCTAGCTTCCACTTTTTTCGATAGAGGGTAGTTTTTTTTTTGAACGAGTAGAGGGTAGTTTTCATTCACTCAAATGGAGCATCAAGAAGATACGAACACAACAAGCACACACGTGACCTCTGCGTAGTTAGGATGCACACAGTCAATACCAATGAATGCACACACACAAAACGCCCAAAAATAGCAAAGTCATATAAGACCCAAGCTATGTGTTGGCAAGAAGAAAAAATAGACTCCCAAGGCGATCAGATCGCGATCGACAAACTACATCAATGACCATATTCGCACCAACCAATTCATGACATCACACAGACAGCGAAGTTAGTACAGTACTACTATGTACAGTAGTAGGTGTTTTAGTCCATCGACGGTCAGCACCGGCCGTGCATACGTATATGCGGAAGGGAAAGCGCTTACGTCGTCGTTGCCGGCGAACGCTCCCGTCCCTGCCTCGGCCTGCCTGCCCAACTAATCAAGTGAACAGGAGTGCCTCGTGATGGCCTTACTTATTCCGGCACCGGCGGGTAACGTTGGTTGCAACAGAAAGGATTATGGTTGGAGCGGATTGCACGGACGGACGACATGGTTGATGTGATGCAGAATAGCGGCGACTCTGTCAAACCTGCAGCGGCGATTTTACGAAGAGTGTTTACTTTCCGGATTGTAGGTTTGATCATGCTGTTTCGAGCGTTGTTCTAGTAGGAAAACAATACGACAGAATGCGATCGAAAGGCCATGGCGAGATCTCAGGGAAGGTTCACGCACCATTTTCTGCACCAATATCAGGGAGAACATGCCATGCTGCTGCTCTTTTCCGCTGCTTCGCACTGTGGATCATCCTCCGACCATTCCATATATCAGGTCCATCGCGATAGTGCCCATGTGACTGACTGCCCGACTGCGCATCATGCATGCAGCTTACAGCATCTTCAACAGGTGCGTCACGCGCAAAAAACAGATATGCTGCAAGCGCATCGTCTGGTTTGGCGCGGCGCGCAGCGCTGACTCCAGCAGCCGCGCAAAAATGCAGCGCGCGCGACTCGCCGATGCATTGCATATGGCATTTTCAACACAAAATGATAAACATTTTCTAACACAATAAAAATTTCACACAAATAAGTTGATGAAATTCATGCCCACAAGTTTAAAATCATGCCCACAAGTTCATCCAACCAAGTTCAAAATGCAAATCAAGTTCAATACACAAATGAAAGACACATCATTTCTCGTCCTTGTCCTCGTCTTCGTCCTCGTCCTCATTTTCGGAAGACGATTCTTCCGCCTCCGAAGATGAATCTTCCTCCCTCTCCTCATCGCGCACCGCATCACGTGAAACTCCGACGGTGTTGGCAAGATCTTCAACGGCATCTTCATGGGAATGTGTGCGAGGAGGCACATCGAAAGACATTCCGCCCATGGCGGCCGGAGGTGCACCCATGCCTCCCATGAGAAAAGCAAAACTCATGCCTCCCATGATGGCCATAGCGTCGGGGGGTGCTCCAAAGCCAGGCATGCCTCCCATTGCACCTAAACCGCCCACGGTACCTCCGAAGCCACCCATGCCACCCATGGCGCCGAGGCCACTCCCACCCATTGCGCCGAGGCCATCGCCACCCATTGCACGAACCATGGCTCTTTTTTGGATCAAGACTTCTTCTTGGGCAAGATTGACATACTCCTTTTACGCCGCATTGAGGTTAGTTGTGTCCAAGAAGAACAAGTGATTCTCCCATTCCAACAACCTAGTTCGCTCCTCATTGCTCACCTTCCTCTCCTCCAAAGCCACCTTCCTCTCCTCGGCCGCCACCTTCCTCTCCTCGGCCGCCAACCTCCTCTCCTCGGCCGCGGCATCTTGGGTCCTTGCCATTTTCCTCACCTCGTTGGCTTCTTTTCTTGCCTTCACAATAGCTTCCATAGCATTTTTGAGCTCATCATCTCCTTTCCTCTTCTTCTTTTCGGTTTTGTCTTTCTTGCACCCATCCGGCCGCTTTGGCTTCGAGTATGAAACCGAGTTGGGTGTGGGGCTTCTCTTGCCGTCATCACTTGATGCATCATCCTCATCATCATCATCATCCAACTTAATTGTTCGCTTCCGTTTGTCGCTCAAATGCAAATCATCCAAATCTTCACGCTTCTTCCATTTCTCATCATCCTTCAACACTTCATAGCAATGAGGCAAAGTAAATACCCTTCCTTTCTTGATCTTCCCCTTCTTAGTTTTCCTCTCCTCTTCTTTGAACAAGTTTTGCGCAATGTTGTACTACATGAAAACAAAGCAAGTTAGCACCAACACCAAGCAAAACAAAGCAAGTTAGCACCAACATATAAGATGAAATGGCACTTACTCTATCGCCCTCATTTGTGCCACTTGGGTTCAACTTGTCAACCGCCTTTTGACAGGCTGCCCACCTTTGACAATCCGAGTTGATTGTCGACCACCGGGACCTAAGTGATCGGTTGGAGCGGTCAATTCCACTCACGTTGCGAGCATCAAAGTGTTCCTTCATCCGGTTTCAATAAGCATCTCTACTTTGATCACCTCCAACGGATGGATCCCTCGACACTTGCAACCAAGTATTGCATAGTAAGATGTCATCGGCGTTGGTGTAATTGCCCGCTCTTTCTTTCGGTGCGTCGACAATGCCCTCACCCTCCTCGTCCACCTCGAACTCATGGTCTTCAAAATGCATGTCATTGGTTTGAGACCAATGCGAATTGTTGGAGCCAACACCCATCGTTGACATGTATGCATCATCATTGAGACTACAAATTTTTTGCATAATGCAAATAAGCTATCTATATGTGACGAATGCATTCAAAAAATAAAAAAAATAAAAAGTTAGAATTTTTTCACCATGGAGGCATTTCGTCGAACATGTTGTGCGCGCCGGCCGCCGGCTCAACGAGTGAGCTTGCCGGCGCTTCGGCAGCCGCCGCGCCCGTCGCACGCCCCGCAAGCTTCTTCCTCCTCGCCTTGGAGGTGCCGGAGCCGTCCACCGCGTTGTTTTTCCTCGCCCTTCTTTGGTCGCGCCGCATTGGGGAGCTTTGAGGGGGAGGGGGCGGCGGCTCGAGCCGGCGCCGGCGCGACGCCACCTGCCACCGAGGTCATCCGCGGCGGCATGAAGAGGCCGCGCGCGAGGCCGCTGGTCGGAGGAGCTCCGGCGGAGGCAAGGCCAACGCTACCCGGGCTAGGGTTTGTGGCGGCGGCGGCGGCGGGGGGGAGGGGGGGTCGCAGCTATAGGACGGGGTGAGCGGGGTGCTGGCGCGTGCGTCCATGGGTGTGGGTCGCCGGCGCCGGCGCGCGCGGGGCTTTGAAGGGGGAGAAGAAGAGCGCAACGCGAGCGTCGAGTGTGCCGCGCGCGGAAGCGGGCGCCGCAAATACACCGCGCGAGGTATCGCTTCCTGCCGCGCGCCCAACTGGTTATACCGCGCGCGCGGTTATTGCGCGCCTGCTGGAGCCATCCGCCGGGTTGTGCGCGCTAAAGTGGGTATATTTACGGTGCGGCGCCTGTTTAGCGCGCCTGTTGGAGATGCTCTTACTAGAAGCAATATCGTGTGATTACCAACAGCATTACTCATGCATGGTTAAAACCCGCTACCAAAGAAAAATGCATGCAGGGTTTGTCAGATGCTGCACCCAAATCTGAATCTGACACGGCGATGCGATGCCCAAGCCATCTATTTCGGTTCATGAATGCGGCGCCAAACTGTTTTTGTTTGTTATACAGTACAACAAAAGAGGAAGAACAATCAGAAAAAGGTAAGGGTAACATGAGGGAGGGAGTGGGTACTCCCACTGAAGAACCGTGCACGGATCTATTCCTCTCTTTGAGAATTATTATTGCCAACCTGTAACCTTTCCTTTCAGAGAAAGTGCCCCCTGCAAGCCTGCCTCCCCTGAAATCAGCAGACCATAACTACGGAAAACACCCAATCCAGTGCCGACCTGACTGACCTCCAACAAGATGATCTTAGCCACAATCATTATATAGGATCCATATATTGATATGTAATGTCGCACTTGCCGGCTTTAATACATTTCATTTGATGGCTTGTTGCGATAGGACCTAGACAATGACCGTAATCAGTAGCAGGCTATACTCTGAACATCTTTTGTTCGTCAGGCAGACGCAAAACGGCCGGTTCGACGGTGAATGAAGATTGATTTCTTCACGTCAGAGATTAACTACAATCTTTTCCGTGTCCTTATTGGTTTTACGCACACTGACTAAAAACACTCACCATCTTCATCTAAATTCAGCGAGATCGATGTGTAGCTCTGTATATTCGCGCTTCGCTGGTGCTCTAGTCTTTGAACGGCTGCAGCTGCAAAGGCATAGCCAGTATCTGATGCTGAAAACATAAGGCAGTACTACAGAGCAGACTTACTTTCTCTGAGACTCCAAGTGTCTTCTTCTTTTCTCATTTTCCCCCTTTGTGGGGATTCAGAGCCCACTTGTTGACGCAGAATCAGGCGCCAAGTCGTGCTTATTACTACTCATCAGCGAGATTACGTGAGCACGTTACGCACACAGTTATTTATGATGCGGAGTAGGTCGTACACAAAATGCGGCTTGATTAGGGAGGCGACTCGTGAATGTGCGACGCGCGAGTAGAGTGGGTGCCGAGTCGTGCTCGAGTGTGCGTGCAATATTCGACATTTGGCAGCCAAATGCAGCAGGCAATGCCAATTCTTGGCGTCAAACCGGTGAAAATGACGCTCTGCGTGCCGTGATCTCGATCCCTGTAGAAGAGGCGGGAGACGTGGAGCGCTAGTCTCCCTTGCGCTTTGCGCGCGCGATTTGAAAACTGGAGCTTGCTTGAGCGTGGTCCTCTCATCATCACCAGGACTATGTGTACAGTAGTACACTACAGTAGGTGTATTAACTAGTTGATCAGCACCGGCCGTGCGTAGGTATGTACTACATGACGAAGGCGCCGTACGTCGTCGCCGGCCGCCCAACTAATCAAGCGAGTAGCAGTGCCTCGTGATGGGCTTGCTTATTCTGGCAGGCAGGTAACCGTTGGTTGCAGCAGAAAGAATTATGGTTGGAGCAGATTGCACGGAAGTGATGCACAATGGCGGCACCTCCCCGAATACTGTATGCAATTTTTATTTGCTGCAGGTTTGATTGCGGACCCAGGCAGCACTTGGGGCGCAAAGGGGGCGCCGGGCAAAATGAATTTGGCGCGAAACGTGGTGGACCTGCCGAGTCAGTGACTGTGCGACGCCTAGAATCTTTGTCGTCCTCGTTGCCTCGGTTTCCCACGGGAATCAATATGAAGGTTGCCGCCGCCAGTCAACCTTCTATTGATTCACGGGCGGCGTGGTGAAGGCGGCGTGCCCTCGAGGATATCGCCGCTCGGCGTCGTCATCCTCGACAATAGCGACGAGGAGACGCCCGGGCCGTCCAACCCCGTCCGCCATGGTGACCTAGGGCAGGGCTGCAGCAAGGACGGCGGCGACTACACCAACTTCTACAGGCTCCTCGGCATGTAGAAGGCTCAGAGTTTTTAGTTTATTTTTAAGTTATGTTTTAAGTTTGTACACATATCAATGAAAATGCCTGAATTTCTTTCAAATTTGTATCATTTTGTATGAAGTTTGGTTTTCAAAAAGCGCCATCTGGGTCAGCTTGAAGCGGCAGTTGGGAACCCGACCGCCTTCGTGGCGAAAAAAACGCCGGCTAACCCTCAGAAGGCGCTATTTTGGTCTCAGGGGCGCCGAATGGCTGGAGATGCTCTAATCACGGACGATCCGCGCCGTGACCGAGAAAGGGGGTGATAGATACCTCGGCATCGACTGATTGATCGTTTGATTGGCCATGTGGATGGGCAAGCAATAGCATGAGGGGGGTCACATGATGGACTAATCTACAGAGATCTCATCTCAGGGAAGGTTCAGGGCATCATTCTGCACGCCAGGTCAGGGAGAACATGCCACGCCATGCCGCTGTTCCCGCCCCCTGTCATTCTACTCCCTCTGTCTCAAAATATAAGAACATTTTTAACACTATATTATACTCGTGTCAAAAACATTCTTATATTATGGGACCAAGGAAGTAGTACATTTGTACCTGCAGGTCCGTCAGTGGCCACGTGACTGACTGCGCATCATGCACCCTTGAGTACATGATTATCAACAGTTGACCAGCACGGAGGTCGACCAGGGTTACGGATAACAATGCAGATCCTTGCATGGTTAGTCGTTGCAAGAGAAAGAAAATGCATGGAGGGTTCTTCAGATGCAATGCTACACCCACCCAAATCTGAATCTGACGCCGCGATGCGATGCCCACGCCATTTATGCCGGTTCATGAATGCGACTTTGCACACCAAAAAAGGAAGAACAATCTGGAAAGAGTAGCCTGAGCCCTGAGGGAGAGAGTGGGTATTCCCCTCTTTGGAAATCGTTGCCAACCTGTGGCATTTCCTTTCAGAGAAAGTGCCTGCTGCCTCCCTAGCAACCAGCTCATAACCACGGAAAACAACCTACTGCCGAGCTGACTGACCTCCAACAAGACGAGCTTAATTAACTCGAGACGTCGCAGTTGCCGGCATTAATACATTTCAGTTTGATGCGGTAGCACCTAGACAGACAATGACAGTGAGCCGAAGCAGGCCATATTCTCAACATCTTTTGTTCGTCAGACAGACACGATTGGTTCGACTGTGGATGCAGATTGATTTCTTCACATCAGAGATTAATTACAATCTTTCCCGTCTTCTTATTGGGTTCACGCACACTGACTAAAGGAAAACACTCATCATCGTCATCTAAATCTACGCTACCACTCGTATGAAAAACAGCAATATACAGAGATTCCTACAGAGAAAAAGCATGCCTGGACTGAGCTGAATCCGTGGCACATGCTGTACAAGGCAAGATGGATGATCCAAGTCGCAGGTCGGATGGATCGCCGTCATGTCATGTCCGGGGGAACACGCCGAGCATCCTGCCCCTGCCGAGGCACTCGGAGAGCTTCTTGGCGCCGTCCACCTCGGCGGCCAGCAGCGCCTGCACGAACCCGCACGCGCCGGCGGCCACCATCTGCTTCCGGCACCGCCGGGACTGCGACACGCCCAGCAGCACCGCCACGGGGAACCGCTTGTCGCCGCCCCGGACGGCCGGGTCCAGCAGCCGGACCACCTTCACGATGCCCATCTCCTCCTTCCGGAACAGCGCCCGGTAGCTGCCGCTCGCGGCGACCAGCGTGGCCAGCGCCCTCGCGGCCGCGTCCCTCTCGGCCACGGCCTTCGCCTCCAGCATCCACACCAGCCTCGGCATCGCCTCCCCGACCTCCTCCCTCGACTTGCCGCTGCCGACGTTGCAGAGCTCAGCCAGCGCCATGGCGGCCTCCGTGCGGGTGTTGGTGCTGTCGCTGCCCAGCGCGGCCACCACATGGCTGAGGAAGGTGGCGGACACGGCTATCTCGGCGATGACGCGGAAGGAGGCCATGTTGCGGAGCAGCCCGAACGCCGGCGCGAGGCCCGGCTCGTCGCCGCGGCACGAATCCAGGAAGTCCTTGACGCAGCCGAGGGCGCCTGCGTGGAACGCCTCGACCTTGAGGCTCTGGCCCTCGTCGCCGTCGCTGGCCGTTAGGTTCCGGAGGCAGCCGAGCGCGTGCTCCTGCGCCCGCGGGGTGCCGAGCGAGACGAGCTGCACGAGCAAGGGGATCGCGCCCTCGTCGCGGAACGCGGGCAGCAGGTCCGGGAACGCGGCGATGTTCCGGAGCACGCCCGCGGCAGCGGCCTGCGACGCCGGGGTGCCGGAGGCGCAGGCCACGAGGAGCGCGCCCACGCCTCCACGAGCCGACACAGTCGCCGCCGCGTCCCGCGACGAGGCGGTCAGCGGCTCCAGCGCGACGCACGCCTGCTCGGTGCTGGCGCCGCCGGACTCCAGCGCGCGGCAGAGGTGGGGCACGACGGTGCCCGACTCCTTGGCCAAGAACCTGCAAGTGGCCTCGGAGGACGCGAACGCGGCCAGCACGGACACGGCCTTGTCGCGGGTGGCCGGAAGGAGATCGCCGGAGTCGAGCATCGCGGCGACCGCAGACACAGCAGTGGCAGAGCACGACCCCGGCTGGGACGACCGGACAGATTCGGCGAGCGAGTCGAGCGCCGCGGCTCGGGAAACGGACGAGCCAAGCCGGAGGCGAGAGAGCAGGCCGTCGGACTCAGACCCATCGCCTTCGGCCGGGGAGACGAGCAGGCGCGCGTCGGCTGCGAGCTGGGAGAGCGAGGCGGCGGAGGAGGAGAGGAGCGAGACGGTGTGGAGGTGGCCGAGGGGAGGGCCACTGCAGACGGACATGAGAGCCGAGAGCGCGGACGCGAGGGGCGCGAGGAGCGGCGCGGAGGACGGGAAGGCGGGCTGCGAGAGGGAGGAAGAGAGCGACGAGACGGAGGCGGAGATGGACGGCCAGTGGCGGCGGAACGCCGGAGACAAAGCTGCCGCGGCTGGGAGCTCATCCAACAGGCGGAAGCACTCCGCGAGCGCGTCGCCGGTGGGCTCCGGGGGCGGTTGCATGGCGTGGTACTGGAGCGGAGACAAAAATGGGAAGGGAGACAAAATGGGAAGAGGAGCAAAGCCAAGCAGCTCGAACTGATGCTGTTCTCACCGATGAGGAATCAGGGAAGGCTGCCCGGCCGTCGCCGTCGTGCTACAACTGCCCCTGCCCGAGAAGACGTCCTCAACCAACGACCTAAAATTGGTTGGGTCAACACCATGGAGATGCAAGCACAAGGGAGACAAGTGGTGTTTTAAAAAAGAAACAAGTGAGAGAAGTGACCAACCAGTGAATGAAGGTCAAAACTCTAAAGGTTGAGTTTTTCAAAGGGATTGGTCATGGAAGTAGCTATGACATGGGGACACTCGTTGAGGTAGTAGTAATTTACCGAGTCCAACTTGTGAACTTCATGCAAGTGGCACGGTTTGTAAGACATTGTTAATCAGTTAATCAGACACGTATCTGGTTGCACTTGTGAGAGAGAAGAATTATCAGTGAAAGCTCATTGCTTGGGCTAAAATGCCTTCTTTGATGGATGCTTGCACCGCATTTAAGTTGCTCACTAGACACGAATGGTTCAATTTTTTCTGACCGAACTCGTAGGAATTTCTTCCAATAGAGTATTTTTTATAATTTTTCAAATTGTTATGTACAAAAGGTAAAACAAGGAGCTATGGTCTAAAACTATGAGCTAAATAACCGCACACACAAAAACAAAATGTGCTAAGGCTGCCTAGTCACCTCTTGAGAGGAAATTTTCGACAACAACGAAGAGCTCTAGTTGCAAAGATTGTGTGAAAGATCGGACCCATTCTGACAGAGCAACATATGAGTTCCTCTGGTGTAAACCAGGTTGGGCGTAACTCCTCTGGAGATGAACTGTTCGCGAGGATTCCAAATGGCCCAAGATATCAAGATGATAATGTCCATGGCGAAGGGCAAGTGAATCATTTGGTCTTAATTGGGAGAGTTGCTCCGGAATACTCGCTGGCAGAGATGGGCTTTAAGAAAACTTCCTGACAAAGAAGACCAATTAGGTCAAGAATAATGCCCTGCTTAGTAAATGATTGTTCAAACTTCTCACTGAGGATAGTGTTTGGCAAACCATGATGTGCAGTAAGTATTTAGGCCACAAGGATGCGTCTCATGCCTATTGGAAACCTGACAACTTGCACTTCCGGTTGGCCTAATGGCGGCAAAGAAACATTTTTTCAGCTTTGGATCCTTCGCGATAAAAGGACGGTTGGAGATTCATTTCTGGGAGGACATCTGGCTAAGAATGCTAGTTTCCGAGAACAATATCCATTCATGTGCATCATTGTTCGCGATAAGATTAATACTATTGCGCAAGTGCTCAGTTCATCCTTGCCAAATATTTCGTTTAGGAGGGATTTAATTGACCCTAGACTTATGTCGTGGCAAATCTTCATACTCGGCTTAAGGAGATGAGTGCAAATAATGAACAAAGCATTATTCTCAATCCTAGAGTAAATATCAATTCAACTTCATACTCGGCTTCAGGAGCAGATGATGGAAGCATAGTCCTTAATGGGTGGAGAAAGTTAGTCGACGTATACAACATGGATATTGGAGATAGGATGATCTCCATGCTCCACCATGGACTTGCAGGGAATTTCCTCTTCCTCGGTTTCATTGTTGTTGAACCAGATGAGGAGTAGTTTTGCTTTTCTATCGTGTTGCCTCATGATCCTCCACCTTTGCAAGGCATGTTTTATGCTAGTGTTGGTACTGATGTGCTGATGATGCACACGTATGTTCTAAGGTGAAACCTTTTAAGAAATCATGACATTTTGTAGTATTGCCATTAGTTTTCTTACATTGAAACAGCATGAGAGGCTCCTACTGTGTAATTGAATTAAACAATAGAGAGTGTTTACAATTATATTTTTATGTACAAGGCCCCACAGCCAGCCCTGAGGATTCTGGGAGTAGCAGCTAATGTCAAGAAAAAGCTCCCAGAAGGAAAAAAATTAAAACAAATTTACAAAGAGGCCTCTTTAGCTCTATGAGATAGCAACAGAAGATTTGTCTTGAATCTTTGTCTCCAAGAGGCCTCACTTGGTGGGATCCTTCTAAAAATTTTGTTGTTTCTTTCTTTCTTTCCAAATGCTCCAATCTACCGCCAAGAAAATTTCTATGAATAAGGGCTTATGCCACTCTCTTTTGGCACGATCAATCATTCGTAGACGGCAAGTAGAGGGAGACCAAGTTATGTTTAGGGTGTCCCAACACTTCTTGCTAAAGGGGCAGGTGAAGATCATATGATTGATGGTTTTTTACGAACCGATTAAGAAACCGAGAAGTCTAGATTATGGAGACTCTCTAAGTTTTTCTCTGATTTCCTGTGTTTGTACTACTTCACTTTAGACCCGACATATTGTATGTATTCTTCGCCCTTATTTTAAGTTCAAAGAATCTGCCTTCACCCTTCGCGCGTGTAGGTCATACAGGAGGCAGTCACCGTCATCCTCCCCAATGTTGTAGTGATGCATTTGAGCATGTTACTTTGTGGTGAGCCTATCATGCAAGATCAGCCATCCAAAGACTTTCGGTTTCATGGTGCCTTTAGATTTCCAAAGCCAAGTGAATGCTTGGTGTGTGCGAGCCCCCATAAAGACAAATTGGTAGTATTTGCTGGCGTTGAAGTCGGTGGCGCCCCAGGAGTAAAACCACACATCATGGTCCACAGTTATGGGTTGCGTGCATACCATGGTGATCTTGAGGTTTTGCACTTCTTCATAGGCCGAAGGCGATAGCGGGAGATGGAACGCATCCTACAGTGTCATGCACCCCAAGAAACTCTCAACCGAATCATCTTCATGTTCGACAAAGGAGAAGGCTCGTGGATGTTTTGCCGCATCTATGTCATCAAGCCAAAGATCTTTCCAAAAGAGCGTCTTCCTGCCAGATACCACGATGACCTTTGAAATTCCACGGTATATCGAAGATAGCTTGAGTATGTCACGCCACCATGGAGATCCAATAGGGTTGGGTGCACAAGGAACCTTTTGGTTGTAATATGTGTCCCATGTGAGTTGCACCAAGGGATGTCAAGTTTATAAAATTTGTGGAGGAACTTGAGTAGTAGCGCCTCATTTTGAGTGTTGAGATCAAGGACCCCCAAACCGCCACACTCTTTAGGTATGCATACCATTTTCCATGCATCGAGTTACATTTTTCCCCTTGGTCCGTTTTCTTTATCCAAAGGCATCTTCGATGAATTTTTCCCAGTATTTCAATGAGTTTTGGGGGGAACCTGAAGGTGCACATGGCTTATATCAAGAGCGATGTTATTGTTGAATTGGGGAGCGTGAGCTTCCCTCGATAGGACACCATGGACAGTGTAGAGGTAAGGTGATGTTCAGCGTGACAAAACGAGTGGCATAAGGTCCTGGATAGTTGGGCGATTGGTACCAAGCGGAAGGTCAAGGTAAGTGAACGACATGGATCCAATTTTGCAGCCAGAGATGTCGGTGATGTTGTTGCTCAGGTCACTGTCCATATTGATGGGATCAATGTTGACTTATGAAAGTTTAATCGTGAGTCTGATGGAAGTCGCATAGTCAGTGAGGATGTCCTTGATTTTTTTATTGGGTGACACATGCAGGTAGAGCGATGTCATCCGCATATTGAATAAGGGAAGTCCATTTGTCTGGAGCTTGGAAAAGGTAGTTGTATATCTCCTCTTCTAAAGGTGTTGTTGATGGATTCCTGAAGGAGTTCAGTAGCTAGAACAAAGATTAGAGGGGACAAGGGGTCTCCTTGGCTCACACCCCTTCTGCAATGGAACTGCCTTTCAGGTACTCAGTTGAGGAGGATGGAAGATTTCCCAGTGGAGAAGATGGTCTTAATCCATTATAACCAATGATCATTGAAACCCATGTGTTTCATAATGTCAAGCATAGCCATGTGTTCAATCGTATCGAAAGCTTTGGCAAAATCCAGTTTTAGTAGAACAATGTTTTTCTTCGATGTTTGGCATTGATGTATATATTGTAATGACCAAGCTAAGCAATCTTGTATGGATCACCCCTTCAGGAAGTCGTACTGATTCTTGAGAATGATTTGCAGGATATCCTTTTGGAGTCGGTTGGAAAGAAGCTTTATTATCACTTTTAAGCAACAATTTAGTAGTGTGATGGGGCGACAATCGTTGACTATTTCAGGATAGTCTTTGGAATGAGTGTGATCAGTCCATAGTTGGTGCTCTCAAGGTTGAGGGCACCTACATCGAATTGGTTGCAAAGCTCATAGAAATCATCTTCGATGATGTGCCATCAAGCTTTTAGGAAAATCCCACTAAACCCGTCAAGAGGTGTACGATTGCCGACATTTCGTTGATGATTGCATCAATTTTCTGCCTCTGTGAAGGGTTATGTAAGCATGTCAAGTCCCGGGTTTTTCTTATTAAGAATGGTAAGTTCAAATTCATCTTGGCGCGCGGGGGGGGGGTGCCCAATCTGTCATTGTAGGTTTGAAAAAGTAGTGCTTCTTTCCATGTGTGCTTATTGTATTTCTTGTTGGAAATATGCCCTAGAGGCAATAATAAAATGGTTATTATTATATTTCCTTATTCATGATAATTGTCTATTGTTCATGCTATAATTTTGTTATCCGGAAATCGTAATACATGTGTGAATATATAGACCACAACATGTCCCTAGTAAGCCTCTAGATGACTAGCTCGTTGATCAATAGATGGTTACGGTTTCCTGACCATGGACATTGGATGTCATTGATAACAGGATCACATCATTAGGAGAATGATGTGATGGCCAAGACCCAATCGTAAGCATAGCACAAGATCGTGTAGTTCGTTTGCTAGAGCTTTTCTAAGTGTCAAGTATCATTTCCTTAGACCATGAGATTGTGCAACTCCCGGATACCGTAGGAGTGCTTTGGGTGTGCCAAACGTCACAACATAACTGGGTGGCTATAAAGGTACACTACAGGTATCTCCGAAAGTGTCTGTTGGGTTGGCATGAATCGAGACTGGGATTTGTCACTCCGTATGATGGAGAGGTATCTCTGGGCCCACTCGGTAATGCATCATCACAATGAGCTCAGTGTGACTAAGTAGTTGGTCACGGGATGATGTGTTACGGAACGAGTAAAGTGACTTGCCAGTAACGAGATTGGACAAGGTATTGGGATACCGACGATCGAATCTCGGGCAAGTAACGTACCGATTGACAAAGGGAATTGAATACGGGATTGATTGAATCCTCGACATCGTGGTTCATCCGATGAGATCATCATGGAATATGTGGGAGCCAACATGGGTATCCAGATCTTGCTGTTGGTTATTGGTCGGAGAGTTGTCTCGGTCATGTCTGCATGGTTCCCGAACCCGTAGGGTCTACACACTTAAGGTTCGGTGACGCTAGGGTTGTAGAGACATTAGTATGCGGTAACCCGAAAGTTGTTCGGAGTCCCGGATGAGATCCCGTACATCACGAGGAATTCCGGAATGGCCCGGAGGTAAAGATTTATATATAGAAAGACCAGTTTCGGCCACCGAGAAAGTTTCGGGGGTCACCGGTATTGTACCGGGACCACCGGAAGGGTCCCGGGGGTCCACCGGGTGGGGCCACCTATCCCGGAGGTCCCCATGGGCTGAAGTGGGAAGGGAACCAGCCCCTGGTGGGCTGGTGCGCCCCCCTTGGGCCTCCCCCTGCGCCTAGGGTTAGAAACCCTAGGGGTGGGGGCGCCTCCACTTGGCTTGGGGGCCAAGCCACCCCCTTGGCCGCCCCCCCCCCCCCCCATCTAGATGGGATCTAGAGGGGCCGGCGCCCCCCTGGCCCTATATATAGTGGAGGGGAGGGAGGGCAGCCGCACCCAAGTCCCTGGCGCCTCCCTCTCCCTCCGTGACACCTCTCCCTCTCGTTGGTGCTTGGCGAAGCCCTGCCAAGATCCCGCTGCTTCCACCACCACGCCGTCGTGCTGCTGGATCTCCATCAACCTCTCCTCTCCCCTTGCTGGATCAAGAAGGAGGAGACTTCTCTCCCAACCGTACGTGTGTTGAACGCGGAGGTGCCGTCCGTTCGGTGCTCGGTCATCGGTGATTTGGATCACGACGAGTACGACTCCATCAACCCTGTTCTCTTGAACGCTTATGCTCGCGATCTACAAGGGTATGTAGATGCACTCCTCTTCCCCTCGTTGCTAGATGACTCCATAGATTGATCTTGGTGATGCGTAGAAAATTTTTAGATTTCTACTACGTTCCCCAACATTTCTATCCATGTGATGCTTTTATTTTGAATTAATAAAATCCACTTTGTTGAAAATAGTTACTCCCTCTGTTTCAAATTAGTTGTTGCAGCTCTGACGGGTTACCATCTATTCACGCATGTTGAGGCTGAGGGTTTCAACCTCTTCTTTCTAAAAACAAAACATTGTTCACATGGACCAAATATTTGTTCAAAATGCTGGGGATCCAAATCAGTCGTTGCCTTGGTTTCATTTCTCATCGAAAGAACGTCTTCAGTTCAGCAAAGTGCCCAGGGCAAAATCTGACGCTGATAAGAGTTTCAGTCTTGACATGTACTCCAGAAATTTGATACATCAAGGATGTCTTGCAGATGATATAAATTAAGCATAGTGGGGCCTCCAGAAAGCCTATCTGCCCTCAACTAATTGGTTGGCAAATGTTTTCTCACTGAATTAACTTATTTTTGTGTTTTTACGTTAAAAAAAACTTCATTTTGTGTTTTTGAGTGGAACTGGACCAGAAAATGGACAAGAGCAAATTGTAGTGCATGTATGTGGCGATTGTAGTGGCACTTTACAATTCACGTAGTCTGGTTGGTGTATCTCTTTTCAGTGTTGCAAACAAAGTACACACTTATTCAAGTGTATATATTCAAGTTTAAATTAAACTGCAAAAATGTCTTATACTTAGTTACATAGGTAGTACTTCAGAGGTCTGTTTTTTCATAAGTCACCCTCTATTGTGTATCAGACAAATTCTTTTATTTATACTCTCTCAGTATCAAAATATAAGGCGTTATAGTATTTATAAAAAGTCGAGATGATACTAATTATACTTGGTCTATACAAGAATATGATATCAAGAGTCAGTTAAGACATGGAGGATGCACACAATCAAATTATTTAAAAAAAGAAACAATGATCCACAACAATAAACTACAGTGATGGTGCATTTGCGTTTCAAAAGCCATATGAATTATTACCTCCCTTTGGAAATAACTGGTTGAACTGAAACCACGTCTAGAGAGTATATCAACAAAAACTTGCTTCAAAATACAAATTAAATGATCTATTTTTCTGTGATGTATAGGCCCATCCTTTTTTTGTGTGTGCGTGAGGGAGACGTATATGCCTACAGGGAAATCCTTACGGAATGGATCTACATGGGTACGTGGAGTGCTAGTACGAATTCAGGGAGTGATTAGTTAGAATCCACAGGAAATCAGTAGGGTCCTGGGCCGCTGGATTCCGCCGCCACTCGCCACGGCATCATTCCCGTGCTTCGCTCACCTCTCGGTTGTAGCCGCTGCTCCGCGTCTCCCCTTGCAACAGCTGGCGCCCCGCCACGTCCACTGACGAGCACTGCATCGACGCACAAACAACGCTGCATTGTAGCTTTGGCAGCGCCGAGGAACCAAGCATCCCAGCAACTGCTGCATCGCTGCTCCAGCAGCCGTCGACAGCGCTGCATCGGAGCACCAGTGCCTCTCGGCAATTCTCGCGAGCATTGCATCGCAGCCCCGGCAACGCGGTTGAACGTTGCATTGCAACACCAACAACGGTGCTGCATCGGACACCGGCGCGTCTATGCGGCGTCGCGAGTGCCGCATCGCAGCACCGGCACCAATTATTATTGCCCGGTCGCTACCGCTGCATCACATCGTGCGGCCGCCCTCGCAACACGAGGGCACTGGCTGACGTGTGCCTATCTCGATTGGAGCAGCATAGACCATAGGAAGCGTGTGCGGAGAAGAAGCAGAGAGACATGGAAAAAAAAGAGTCAGGTTCCTTAGCGAACGAGACAAGGAAGGGCGATGGGTGGGACCCACGGACGCGTGGCGCGCGGGGGACACGACTTATTTGTTTCCGGAATCGGCCGGGCAATAATAATTGTTTTCCTATTTTTCCATGGATGCAATCTGTATAAAGATTTCCCCGTAGGTTTAGCATTTTGTTGAGCCGGGGTGGGGAGTGACGTCCGAATCCGCCGCGTGCCAGCCGCGTCCTCGCCACCACTCCACTCCACCAGCGTGGCGAGTGGCGGCGGCATCGCATCGCATCCGTACGGCCCTTCTCCAACCACCCCTTCTCCTTCCCTCACGCCGTTCTTTCCTCTCCGCCACTCTCCCTCTCTTTCACCCTCCCCCGCCCCGCCGGCATCGAAGATTGCCGCGACCTACTCAACACCGTGAAACTTCTCTACCCAACGCAGATCCTCTCCATCTTCCGGCTGTCCACTGGTTGCTGACCAAGAAACGAAGGTAACCCTCGCCCCTGTTTCCAAATCCTTCTCTGCTTTCTTGGCCGGCGTCTCTACTTCCTATCTGTCTACACGGGTGCCTCTGCGATCTCGATCTATTGGTGTTCTTGGGGGATCCTACTCCGGTTCTTGGCAATTGTCTTTCCTTTATAACTATATATATACTGAAATCTTTCGCCTTAATTAAGCTTCATAGCACTAGTCTTGGGCCGGGGAGGTTTCTGCCTCAAGGAAACCGCGGGTGTGGGCGACTCCTCTGAATTCTCAATCATCCATTAGTTTTTCAGACTGTTTGTAGAGTAGTTCTTTCTTCATGCGTCAGTCTCTTGCTGTGATTCTGAACTGGCGGTTATTCACCAACTTCCTTTTCAGACAGAAGTGGTTACACAGTGCCTGGACGGGAAACCAAGATCAGTTTCTCACCCAATTCACTGCCCCAATCGTGCTGCAATTCCCCCCTTGTCATTTTCTCCTTCTCGAACGGAAACGAACGGCCCCAGAGAAATTCGGAGGCTGGCACAACGGATCCGTACAGCTCATGAGCGTCTATTTTGCAGTTTGTTTGTTTGTTTGTTTCCCCTTATTGTTTCTGCTGTTGCGTGAATCAATTTCTTTTGTCCTGCTGCTGCAGCTGTTTGACTCCAATCAATCAGTCACACTCTTCCAAAACTGCTGATTGATTTATTGATTGATGATGCAGTGCTGCTGCTAGCTGCCAAGACGACTCCTCCGGCTCTTCCCGGCGTCCCGGGTCACTCTGGCCTTCCTCGTGGCGCCCCCGCTCCGTCGCGCGCTGAATAATGGGGCCTGGGGGCACAGGAGCACGCCATCTCCGCGCCGTCGCTGCTGCCGCGGAGAGCCTCTCCCATAGACAACGGCTAAGCACATGATCGCAAACACGCTCTGTTTTGGGAGCTGATCGGGATTCAGCGGCCATGGCCAAGATGAGCTGCTTCTCCATCCTGCTCACCGGCCGGAGGCAGAAACGAGTGGTACGTGTTTGAATGGTTCTGTCTACCTGTGAGTTTGGAACTTTCGATCGGTGAAGCTTGGTTGCATGTTTTGATTTTGTGTCTCTACTCTGTTCAGCAGGTTGGTGATGCCGACAAGGGTGGTGGAACTGAGAACGATCGCGCCACGGTGAAGCCGGTGGCGGTGGAGTCTACTGACGCGCCGCCGGCGGTTGCCGCTGCCATGGTGGAGAAATGCGGCGACAAGATCGTCGCCGATGTGGTCATCGTGGTGGCGCACAAGGGCGCCAGTGAGGTGTCGCCAGCAAGATCGGACAGTCTGTCTGACGACATTGATTTCGAGTTCCACCCGCAGCACAAGTCCGTCGGCTTCGACGTCCAGGGACCGGAGAAGCATGCCACTGGCACCGTGCCGGACGCGCGTCCGGTGGCCGCGAGCGCCGGGGAGGAGGCCGCGACGGCGGTGGTGGAGGAGGCTGCGGCAGCGGAGGTGGAGGTGGACCCGTCGGCGAAGCTCAAGCGCTCGTGCTCCAACATCGAGACGAAGCGGCCTGGCCCGAGGGACGCCCCGGGCACGCGGGTGCGGTCGCGCTCCTACGGCGACCTGCCGGGCGACCTCCTCGTGGTCACCACCCCGCGGCGCGCGCACGAGGCGAGCCCCAATGCGTCGGTGAAGACGTCGCGCACCGCCGACGGCGTTATGCTCAAGCGGCGGTCGTCTAGCCAGGTGCTGCCGTCGCGGAGCCGGAAGCTGTGGTGGCGGCTCTTCCTCTGGAGCCACCGCAACTTGCACCGGCCCTGGTCGGCGCGCCCAAGCGACGCTGGCACTCCCCGCGGCGGGTACACGTCGGACACGCTCGAGGAGCCGGCCGACCGCAAGAAGAAGAAGGCGATGGTGGACGAGTCGCCGCCGCAGCCGCCATCGCAGAACCAGTGGGTCGCCTTCTGCGCCGACCACTCCCTGAGCGACCGCGTCAGCGACTGGGTGAGCAGCATCGACAACAGCGGGTGCCTCCGCATCGCCGAGGAGGAGGACGACGGTGGCGACCAGAGCATGGACCTCATCGACGACCGCGTGGCGCGTCCGCGTCCCATGGAGGCCGGGGAGACGTCGGGTAAGGGGGGCCACGGCAAGCTGGCCAAGCGGTGCGCGGCGGCGGACGACGTGGCCCAGGCCAACAGCATCGTCCAGTCCCTCAACGGCTTCTCCTCCGTGGCGCACATCTCCGGGATGGGCCTCAAGGTCGTGCCCATGATCGCGCCCTTCTCCAACCTCCGCGCCGTCAACCTCTCCGGCAACTTCATCGGTAAGCACAGCACCGCCGTCCGGCAAATACAATCCAGCAATGTCAATTGCTACTGTACCAGACAGTAGCACTTTCAGACATTCTGCTGCTGAATTTGTGCTGTTCTGTTCGTCATGCAGTTCATATCTCCCCCGGATCGCTGCCGAAGGGCCTGCACACGCTGGATCTGTCGCGGAACAAGATCGCCAACGTCGAGGGGCTCCGGGAGCTGACGAAGCTGCGCGTGCTGAACCTCAGCTACAACCGGATCTCGCGCATCGGCCACGGTAATTCCCAGACCTGGGGTTCTTGCATTGCACTGCGCATCTTCAGTAAATCCTGCTTCTGCGAAGCAACATTTTGTGTACAATCCTGCTTATGGATGTGGGTGATGGATCAGGGCTGTCGAACTGCACGGCGATGAGGGAGCTGTACCTGGCGGGGAACAAGATCGGCGACGTGGAGGGGCTGCACCGGCTGCTGAGGCTGGCGGTGCTGGACCTGGGCTTCAACAGGCTCACCACGGCCAAGGCGCTGGGCCAGCTGGTGGCCAACTACCACTCCCTCCTGGCGCTCAACCTGGTGGGCAACCCCGTGCAGGCCAACGTCGGCGACGACGCGCTGCGCAAGGCCGTCACCGACCTCCTCCCGCAGCTGGCCTACCTCAACAAGCAGCCCCTCAAGCCGCGGGAGGCGGCCACTGACAGCGTCGCGCGCGCGGCGCTCGGCACGGGAGGGCGCAGGAGGGGGGCGCCGCGGCGCCTGAGCCAGAGCCCCGGGTCGTCGTCGTCGTCGTCGTCCAGGAGCAGGTCCAAAGGCAGGCAGCACCACGGCTCGAGCATGACGGCAAGGAAGTGAACGATGATCAACTCTTCTTTTTACTCCTAGAAGAAGAAGGAAGGAAGGCCTCGGCCCCGACGGCAGAGGACACTGCCACATTGGTATCCATCGGTCCTCGCCGGCCGCTTCACGGAGCGTCGCCGCCGTCCTGCTGATCACTCTGGGAGTTGTGTGGACTCGTAGATGGTTGGAAATCATGCGTTTGGGAGCATCCAAGGTGTATATTATTTAGCCCCAAGAAATTTGCGAGGGTTTGGAGTTTGCCATAAGAACTACCGGTACGGAAGGAAGCACTGGCGTGGGTTGGTCGACGCTCTCGGACAAGAAGGGTGAGACGTCAGTTGTCGTTGAGGGCATTCGGTTGCTCTACCTCTTCGACGGATATTAGCATTCCCTTGAGAACGTGAACTTGGGGATACATCTGTGTCTCCATCATTTTGGTTATCTCGCTGCTTTGTATTATACTCCCTTCGTCCGGAATTACTTGTCGTAGAAGTAGATGTATTTAGATGTATTTTAGTTCTACGTACATCCATTTCTGTGACAGGTAATTCGAAACGGAGGGAGTACTAGATGACCGGTTGAGCCAAACGGCAGAGTCCCGCTTGAAACCATGAGTACTTTGAAAATAATTGGACTGTTAGTAACTTTGGTGTGAGGAACTACTTAGGCTACCAACACAAACTCTTTTAATCAAAAAATAATAAGGATTTCTCTTTACAGATATATACTTAACGTGCGCAATTTGTGATCAATCACATTTTCGAAAATGGAATTGGAATAGTTGTTAACATAGGTAACACTTTTCAATTAAGATAGCATATGACAATATATAAATGAAGGTTTGGTTCTTCTTAGGGATTCACCAACTATTAGTGCACACATACTCAGACCCAACAAAATATTTCTTCACTAGGAACCAACTAGCTACATCACACAGCGAGGCTCCATCATCCGTGAAATCGGATTCTTTGTGATATGAATATGTGCCTTTGGTATGGAGCAGACAAATTGATTCACGAGTAAGCCAGTCAAGGTCAGCAATAGCATCACGAGTAAATATGATATTTTTGCTTTATCTTTTTTTTGCAGGGAATATTTTTGCTTTATCGGGAGTCATTCTCGATGGCGAAAATTAACCGCCTCTAGAAGATCTTGTACAATTACCAGCATATGGTTCATCATCCCCTCCTGCACGAAGAATTTCACTTTTCGGAAATTAATCTTAAGGTCAGACAACAACTCAAACATGTATAGTACTATCTCCGTCCTCGTCTTCTTCGCATTTTGTGCGATTGGGGAGGAGATTTCACCCGGGGGGGGGGGGGGGGGGGGGGGGGGGGGGGGGGGAAGTTGGGTGGTGATTAAACATGCGTCGGGTTCCTGGTCCAGGTGTGAAGTTGATCCTCCATAAGATGACAGCTCCTTCATGTGAATCTTGTGCCAATGTTTCCGTGCTCCAAATAGACAGTCGGATAGTGATATCACGCCGTCCCGTTCGTCCGGTTGCGACCAGAAAACCTTGCTTAACACGTACGGGTAGGAGTAGGATTTCTCAAGCCATTAGTAGATTGGATTGGATTACGCTAGCATGCATGCTACCCTGTATACAGTTGTGTAGGCAGTTCAGAGTTTTCGGATTTTTTTGAATTTTTCTGTTTTTCTTAATTTACTGTTCATTAGGTGTAGATGAGTCTGGGCATCGAATTGAATCTTCGTTTCAGAGACTCTTTTGCTGTCTATGTTTTCGAGTGATAACGCAGCGCAGAGACTGAAACTAGGGACTCAAAGTCCACTTGTTGACGGTGCAACGGTTGAGTAGTCTCACGGCCGCGCGCGACCGGGCACCGGCTCTCGCTTAATATCAGCGGGGCGTGTCCAGTGATCACATGGGCACGTTACGTTACGTACGTGGAGTTTTTTTTATGTGGAAGGAGTGGTACAGAAAATATACTACGGATTAGGAAGACCAGTTGAGTTGTATACAGCGGAGACAGAGACGACCTGCATGCGAGTGTGAAAGCTCAAACTTGGGACGCGCGAGTAGAGTAGCCAGGAGTATTAGGTGCCGGGTCGTGGTCGACCGCAGCCGACTTCCAATTTGTTAGTAATACAAATTCCGACGCGCGTCGTGTGGTAGCGTTCGTCAGCACCGTCCGAATTATGTATGCACTTGTCCTAATCTCGATCGATGGGGCGGGAAATTTCTACTCCTGCGCGGGCGGTCAGCTGCACCGGCCGTGTGTGTATATCTAGGAAGATCGAACCGTGCTATACGTACGACATTTCACGTACGAATTCTGTCCGACGGACCAGATCCAACCGTAGTTGGATTCAAACTCCAGCGACGGCTGGATGTTGCATCGTACCAAGTCGAACAAGTCATAGTCGTACGTGTAGTAGTTTCGATTCTCAAATTTCAGTTTCGTCCTACCTATACAAGGTCTCCCCTCCTGGCGCGAAGAGAAAAACAATTCTACCATACGTGAGATATTTCATGCATGGATCCATCCATCATGGTTGCTTTAGTATTCACCACCTTCCGATTATTTTGGTGTTCTATCATGTATCAGCAAGAGAGATTGGCCGTGTTAATCAAATGAAATGATGATGAATTTGTTGCACTGGTCACTTGATGGTTGGCAATTCAACATTTGCTCGGGATCTGTATATATATGTGATCATTCCGTATCAGGATTGTTCCGGTTTCAAGGCACCTTCCGCGACGACCAGCCCGGCGTGGAGGCATATGTACAAATAACCGCGATCGAACCACGTGCACGCGTATGTACAAATAACCGCTGTTTGTGAATATACATACACCTCCGACGTGTTTGGTTACCTGCATAGTTTTTTGCCTCTTTGCATATGTCTCTTTTTTTTCTTTTGAACAACAACCACACATTGCATTAAACATGGGATTACAACGTCTACACACGTGAAAGCCATACAGGACTACTAGAAAGACCGGTGACATGAAGCTAACCATCGCCCACCATCGATCACCGTCACCGCCGGAGCATCACCGGGACATAGAGGAGGGTATCCACCATGCCCAGATCTAGTAGAGCACCTTTGCAGACATGGCCGCTTTTCGAGCCGAAGAACTGGCCGGCCGTTAGTGAGGAGACCGGGGCAATGTGGCGCGTCGGCCAGGAATCATATCCGTGTCCACCAAATCCCGACACCGGCCTCTTTACTCGACATGGACGTGTGACTTGGTTGGGGCTGAGTGAGCTAATACAGGCCCAAGACCATGTTGTGCATATTGTTTAGTTGTCTGCATGTAGCCTGGCTGCATCAGGGTTTTCCTAGCGTTGAGTTGTATACAGTGGAGACAGAGACGAGTTGCGAGTGTGGATGCAGTTCAAACTTGGGACGCGCGCGAGTAGAGTAGCCAGGAGGTGCCGGGTCGTGGTCGATCGCAGCCGACCTTCGATTTGTTATTACGTATACGACAATCGCCAGGCGCGTAAGTATGGAGCGTAAACACGACACAGCACGTCAGCACCGTCCTAATTATGTATGCATCTGTCCTAATCTCTCGATCGATGAGGCGGGAAATATCTAAGCCAGAGTGCACCTGCGCGCGCGGTTTGAAAACCGAAATTTGGAGCGTGGTTCTATCTAACTACATGTAGGAGAGTACTAGGAGACTAGGTAGGAGCATTAGTTAATCGGTCAGCTGCACCGGGCGTGCATGTGTACGCCTCACCAACAAAGATTTGCAAATTTCAGTTTCGTAGTACATTGTCTGGAAGCTTCGGGGCATCGGGAGCCGTGGAAAGTGTGATCATTTGGTTAACAATACATACACTCCACCAGCACCAGTCAATTCATTTGGTTGTTTGGGCAACTTGTCTAAAAAAGAAAGGGTCTGTCTAGGATACATATGTCACATCTAAGCTGATGTCCACTCTGTTTGTGGTTTATTTTTTTATTTTTATTTTTTTATTTCTTGTTGCTACATTATATACTTGTAGGAGCTTAGTTGTAACATCCTTAAAAAACATCTAGATGTGAATTAGACAAACTGAAAAGAAAAAGTTGTTCGGACAAACGGAACTAGCCGAAACGAAGGCCACCGGCTCCATTGTTTAACCTTTTTATTTATTATACTTCCTTTGTTTCTAAATATTATTTTTCTAGACATTTCAAATGGTTACAATATACAAATGTATGTAGACATATTTTGCTTTGGATATTTAAATTTTTTTAAAAGACAAATATTTAGGAACGTAGGGAAGGGAGTAGTACGATCACTTCACTGTCATCCCTTCCCTTCTCTTCCCGTGGACAGTACACACTACAGACACTATAATTAATCAATTGCGTGCCCGGGCGACCGGCAGGGCAGGCACCGTACGTCGTTGCCGGCCAACTGTTGAACGCTCCCCGCCTAATCAAGTACTCCTCCTGCTATGCTTGATTGGCGAGATGGGCGGACCACGCAAGAGAGACCGACCGTGTCAAACGACGATGAAATTGTTGCACTGATCACTCTCTCGATCTGTATATGACCATTCCGTATCAAGATTTTCGCCTAAAAAAGATTTTCTTTCTTTTCCCCTCGAAAAAGAAAGAAAGATTGTTCCACTTTTCCGGCACCTCCCGCCCCGCGACGACCTGCCCGGCAGGGGAGGCTTTCCCAATTCGGACGATGCGATCGGACCACGTGCAGGCAACCATCGCCCAGTATTGCCACCTCCCACGAATCGAGCACACGCGTTTTTTGCGTACGCGCTCTGCTCTCAGTGTATGGTCGGCATTTTTTTTTCATGTACGGAGAATAGTTTACACCGCTTGCACACGCTAATGAAGGGGCAAGTGATTAATTAATTAGTGGCCACGTCGTCCATGTGAATGTGAATGTGATGTGAGCCAGTCTCACATTCTGGAGTCTGGACTCTGGACTCTGAACTCTGAACTGGCTGGCCAGAGCGCTTCATAAGAAGCAGCAGACAAATTTCGCACTACTGTCACCAAAAAGAAAAGAAAATTTTGCTGTCAGCACGGGCCCACGCGCAGGGAGGGCAGGGGGAGGGGGTACAATAATGAGACAAGCGAGGATGCCGGAACGTGAGCGGAAATCCACGGGGGCGCGAGGCCAGAGGGCCGGTCGAAACAAAAGGGCAGGTGCGGAATTCCTTGCGCGCAACCGCCCGCTGCCGCGCGGGCGCAGCAGCGCAAGCGCCGCCACCCGACGCGCCTCCTCCCGGATTCCCCTCCTTCCCCGACGCGACCGCCCCAAATCCAGCCCCTCCGCCTCCCCGCGCCGGCTCGCTCCCTCAAATACGCTCCTGCCCGCTGTCTCTGCCTCGTCTCTTGGCGGGCCAGGATGATGGGCGGCGGCGGCACCCGCGGGCGGCGGAGGTGGACGCAGCGGTCGTGCCGGGCGGGAGGACCGGGCGGGGTCGTCACGCGGACGGTGGCGGCGCCGGAGGATCGCGGCGCGAGCGCGGCTACGCGGCGGAGCGCTGCAGGTTAGCGTCCGGTGTACTGCTGCTTAACTGTAATTGTCGTGCGCTTTGGATTCCTTGTCGTGTTCCTGGTGCTTGCTTTTATGCCTGCCTAATTCGTCGTGCTGTTTTCGGTCGATTTCGCTGGGCCGTTTCAAACGGATGTTGGTTGCTAGTTAGATTGCTTCCGGAAATGAATGGAGGCTTGTTAAGCTGTTATGGAAATTAGTTGCTTGGTTGCATCGCTTAATCAGTTGCTTCCAGGACATAATCAGGGAGAAACCATGGAAATTGTAATTATTACAAAAAAAATAAAATACAGGCATCCTCTGTTTAGCGTTTGTCCCAGGAAAACAAACAACGAGCAAGAGATCATGCAAGATTTCTGAAGAACTGGTCCGTCTGGAAAAATTTAAACAACATCATACTAGTGTAGAGTAGGGTAAAACTTGGGAACGTGGAGGATGAGGACGAGTCAACGTCAGTATGAGCCCAAACTTGCATCGCAATTCCCCTTTATTTTTTTGATGCCGATTTAGATGCATACTCTTGACAATTCAGATGCGCGAACAATCTAAACAAGTAAGCAAGCAGAAGGATCCAACTTAATTTCGCCGTCCCTTGCGACGCCTCTGTAACTCTATTATATTTGGTGGCATGCGTATGCAACCATTTTAGATCGATGTGACTTCGCTTGCGTGCTGATCTTTGAATGGTTCTTGCTATGCATCAAAGAAAATAAACTACCATAAAACAAAGAGGACTGCTTACTTTGGAGTTGACCTCTTCTTGTTTTGCTTCAGGGTTTGCTCATGTGGACAAGCAGCAGCGTCTCTACGGACTATCATCACAAGATTCCACAAGTAGCAGTAGATCTACAATAATAGAAGATTTTGTAAGTTGTTCACTTGCTCGCTATTCTTCGATCAACAGTATATAGTATAAAATTTCTGCTACTTGGAAACATTTTATATTCTTAAACTGCTCCATTGTTTGTTGCTTTTCGTTTCTGATTTCTTTTTCTTGATGCAGCTTCATTCGGATTTATGTGAATATAAGCATAAGAGGTCCAGCGGCAATGCTACAAAATGCCTTCCTAACCACCATTCTCTGTCATCCATGATGTCAGAATCAAGGAATCATAGTGCAGCAACTGAAATGCCGGCAGCTTCTGAAAAACCTTCCTTTTCATGGCCAACAGAGAAGCAAGTCCCCAACAATAAAAATCTTTTTCCTGCCACCAGTACTGTGTCGGATAATGGGTCGCCCTACCGTCCTAAATTTCATCTTGACAGAGGTAGGAACAATGCAAAGCAGACTCCAACACCCAAAGAATCCAGTGGCATGTGCAGTTTCAGTTATCAATTAGCTAGAGGTGCTGGAAGATCTGATTCTATGAAGATGGGCCCTACAAGTGCAAAGTGCTCCCTTGCAGAGACAATGTCGATGTTACGTCAACGGCGGTTTGGTCGCAGTTACCAGAATCAAAACCGCATCGGTGCATTAAATCAGAGGCATAAGAACACACAATCTGGAGGAGCAATCAACATGGTAAAGAAAGAGGAGACTTATAATCAGTCTGATTTGTCAACAGGAAGACACTGGCAAACTTTGTTGGATAATGCATTAGTTCGAGGGAGGTTACAGCCACTCAATGAGGAATCACCTGAACAACTGTGGAGCTGTACAAACAGTGAATCTGATAAGGCGATATGCTTTTCCTCCGGTGGCAGCATTGATGGTTTGCAAGTATCTTTTTCAAGTGACACTAGTGACACAAGTGATAACTCCAATTTATCTTCTCTGGGTACAGTGTCAAATGATCAGTGGAGGATGTCCTTCAAGAAGGTAATTACAAAAGAACTATTCGTAATAATACTGATCAAATGCTTCACCAGTAACTCATTTAGTATCTAGGAGTGTTTTCTTATGATACTATGTTGCATAGGAGCTTTGGTTATTTTACAAGTCGGTAGAATTAGAAACATAGGGCAGGTTTCTGTTTGCAACTTGTTACTCTACACGACCTGCCATAAGTTTGGTTCGTTTCACTTTTGGTTACTTTTTATAAGTCTGTAGAATCAGAAACATGGGGCGGGCTTCTGTTTCCAACTAGTTATGCTATTTACTTTCACTCAAAATAAGCTTACTACTAAGCTATCAATTGTCAGTATATTAGTAGAAACTATTTTATCTGTCTTCTAATTTTGCTTTAGCTCAAATATGGTAGCTAACCTGAGCCTCTTCTTCTGTTGTACATCAGGTACACTGTCCACTTGCTGCACGGATAAATTATATCCCCCGAGCTTCCTGCAAGGAGATTGAGCAGGCAAGCCCTGTATCTGTTCTTGAATATCCAGCTGGGGATTTTTCTGATGCTGAAAACATCAAGCAGGATACAACAGATCCTCATGGTCAGCTATCTTGCCATTCAAATGTTTCAATCATTCTTTTCTGTAGCTAATAATTCTGTGTTACTCTTCAATGCAGCTCCCCAGCTAAGGCATGAGCTTCCATCAGAAGAAAATATTACCGAGGTAGCAGTGGATGCTGCAATTAATAATTACTTGTGCTCTGAGATGGAGGCTACTGAAACTGATGAAACCATACAGCTGGTTGAAGACACCCCTTGTGAATTTGAGGACGAAGAGGAAAGAGAGTTCTGCTACTTGCTGGACGTTCTAATTGCTTCTGGTATTCATGGCGTTGAGGAGGATCAGCTGTACAAGGTGTGCCAGTCCCTTGATTGCCCTGCAAGCTATGACGTGTTTGACAAGCTTGAGAAGAAATACAAAAAAGTGGCTCAATGGTCAAGGGCAGACAGGAAGCTCACCTTCGACATGGTAAACTCCATACTGTCGGAAATTCTTGCCCCATGTTTGGACATGCACCCTTGGGCAACTACCGCGAGGAATATGGCGCCAGCGTGGGGCTCAGAGGGCCTGTTGGAGAAATTGTTGCAGGTCTTGACTCGGCGGCGAGAAGAACTTGCGCCAAGAGTGCATAAGGAGAAACAAGTGTTAAATCAGAAATGGCCAGATTTGGCAGATTACATCGAGAGGGCAGGTAGGGATGTTGAGAGGATGATAAAGGATGATCTTCTGGAAGAGCTGGTTCTGGAGTTGATGTCCAGCTAGTTGCAAAGCTACTGCTGGAGTTGGTGTCAGCTTTCTTAGGCCCAAGGAGGTTACAAAGTTGCTGTAGGAGTGTAGGTCATTGCTTTCTGTGTTAGGCCAGGTTGATCATTGGTTGTACGGAGTATTTGTTTCTTTGGTCCTTAAGGTCAGAGTTCCCCCAATTTTTTGTTAAACAAGTTGTTGACACTTTTTTTTTGTGTCGAGTCGCCGTGCTTGTTGTAGCATATTATTCGAGAAGATGCTTGTTGTAGGATATAGGGTATGGGACAGGAAGTGGTGTGGTCTGTTAGGTTAGGTGAGGGAGGCACATAGTTGAAATTCATTCTTGGTACCAAAGGGGAGTAAAATGTGGGAGAGTTGTTTCCCCTTTTTTGGATTTTGTCAGTCGTTACAATTATGTAAATCAGGTCGGTCAGTTATAGTCATGAACATTTATATTCTTATCTTTTTGCACGAACAGCTATGATTATTATTGCGTACACGAGAAATAAAACTCGTAGATAAAGTTGAGCGTATATGTTTCCTTATATCTCTAGGACTGAATTTATAGTTTCACCATTGTTCTGTTGATGTTGCATTCACTGAATATTGACTGAAAGATGTACATTTTTTCTGAATGATGCTGGAGAACTGCATGTATAATACTGCCTCCATTCCAGAATATAAGGTGCATCAATTTTCGTAAAAATAAACACATGTAAATTTGACCTGGATTACACTGCAATACAAAAAATATATATATATATATATATAATATAAAAATACTTCTCATGATGGTTCTAATGATACAATTTTGGTATTATTATATGATCAATACTTTTTTTTCTAAAAACTTTGAACATGCACATGTTTGACTTTAAAAAAACTAATACATCTTATTATTATTTTTGAACTCAATACATCTTATAATTTGAAATGGAGCAAGTATTAAAGAAGGGAAGGTTTTACACGACCAACATACACCCAGCAAACCAAGAAAAGGAAGAGAAGCAAAAGCAAAGCCGCAGGCACAACTCGCTATAAATAGATGGCGAAAAAGAAAATATGACGGTCACACACAAAACGAAGACATGAAAAGAGAACACCAACTCTAGCGACCGTAAATTTTTTTAGAAAATATTATAAAAATGAAACGACAAAAACTTGGATCCATCCATTGCCTAGCATTGGTTTTAATCTGATGGATGACTCTTCGCAATGGCAAGTGTTTCTTGTTGAAAATCCTGTCGTTCCTCTCCCTCCAAATGCGCCCTAGATTATTAGGATTTAGGAGTGCCGATGAATTTAGAGCCTTCCTCTTTGTGCCATGAGTCCTCGACCTGGCCTCCTGCCACCACTCATCTATTGGAAGAAGGGCCGAGGGAGCAATTTCGCTCATATTTGCCTACTGCAACACCGAGCTCCGAATGATCAAAATGGCACTGCGACACATACGGAGGTGCAGAAGCGTCTCTTGTGTAGAGTTATGAAAACAACAAGAATCGTTATGAGGTAAATCCCTCTTGGATTTAGAGAACGGGCAGAAGTACTTTTTTCTGGAACTATCGCTGGATTCAAGGATGGTCCGTGGAGGATCTTGCGCCGAGGTTTTCAGTGATGTAAATCCGATCATCAGGTTGCGCAAAACCGTTCCTAAAGCGACTGCGAATTGTACTTCAACCAAAGATATCAAGGGTCAGATCTGTTCAGGAAAGTTTGTGTTGATCTGACCCTTGATATCCCGGGACTCAAAGAATAGCACTTTTCTGGGATTTGCCGTTGAAGTGCAAACTAGAAGTCTAGAACCTCCGTTCGAAATTAACGGTCGCTAATTTCGAACGGAAGGAGTATATCTTTGGCTCATCGTTAAAGGTATATTTTCTTTTTTTTAAAGAGGAGGCTGGTGCCCGGTTTTAAATTAATGAAGCCCTTACAATCAATAGTACAACTCAACGCAACCCGAACAATACGGAAACAAACAGACAGAAACAAAAACAAAAACTTCAGCAAGATATAAGGGTGCCCAAAAGCAGCAGCTAAGTCCAAAAAACAAAGTCCAAAGACTCTCGAACATGATCGAAGAACCGACGCTGCGCAGAAAAGAATAACCGAAAGGGAGGCCTTCGAACACAACCACCTCGCCAGACCTAGCTCTTCGAAAGAGCACCATCGTTGAAGCATGGAACCATCACATGCAGAGAAGCAGTTGCCATCCACGAACCCACCCGACGGCCAAAAATGGAACCGTGCTCATGAAACAGAGCTTCCAAGGAGGGAACGACACCACAACGTCGCCACCGTCCGGTCTAGAACATGCCAGACCAAGGATTTCACCCAGAGCCCAAGGTGGACGGAGGCCACCCACGATGACACCTCCAGGAAGGGAAACGGCGCACGGGAGCGTCGCTATCACACGGACAAAATCAGGCAGAGCTTTCGCTCGGTATGTGACCCCCATCACCCAAGTCCATCCGCCATGGCCGACCACGGGGAGATGCAGACGACGACCGAATCCGAGCAAGGTAGAAGCGAAGACCACACCCGCACAACGGACGCCTCCCGAGTGAGCCACCTCGTTGCCCACACGGCCGAGGGAACACACGAGCACCTGCGCAACGGCACCTGCCGGAATGGTGCCACCACGCCCACCATCCGGAGCCGCTGCTCCGGCAACCAAAGAGATCCACCCTCACCCACCACCCACCGGGCGGTGAACCGCAAGAACACAGCAGGCCACCCTAGCCGCCGCACTAGCTCAACTCTGGCACCCGCTGCCTGTTGGGGAACGTAGTAATTTCAAAAAAAATTCCTACGCACACGCAAGATCATGGTGATGCATAGCAACGAGAGGCGAGAGTGTTGTCCACGTACCCTCGTAGACCGAAAGCGGAAGCGTTAGCACGACGCGGTTGATGTAGTCGTACATCTTCACGATCCGACCGATCAAGTACCGAACGTACGACACCTCCGAGTTCAGCACAAGTTCAGCCCGATGACGTCCCGCGAACTCCGATCCAGCCGAGTGTTGAGGGGGAGTTTCGTCAGCACGACGGCGTGATGACGATGTTGATGATCTACCGACGCAGGGCTTCGCCTAAGCACCGCTACAGTATTATCAAGGTGGACTATGGTGGAGGGAGGCACCGCACACGGCTAAGAGACGATCAACTTGATCAACTTATGTGTCTAGAGGTGCCCCCTGCCCCCGTATATAAAGGAGCAAGGGGGGAGGAGGCCGGCCCTAGGAGGGGGCGCGCAAGTGTGGAGTCCTACTAGGACTCCCTAGTCCTAGTAGGATTCCACCTCCCATATGGAATAGGAAAAGAGGAAGGGAAAAGGAGAAGGAAGGAAGGGGGCGCCCCCCTTCCCTAGTCCAATTCGGACCAGACCAAGGGGAGGGGTGCGGCCACCCTTGAGGCCCTTTTCCTTCTTTCCCGTATGGCCCAATAAGGCCCAATACATATTCCCGTAACTCTTCGGTACTCCGAAAAATACCCGAATCACTCGGAACCTTTCCGATGTCCGAATATAGTCGTCCAATATATCGATCTTTACGTCTCGGCCATTTCGAGACTCCTCGTCATGTCCCCGATCTCATCCGGGACTCCGAACTCCTTCGGTACATCAAAACATATAAACTCATAATATAACTGTCATCGTAGCGTTAAGCGTGCGGACCCTACGGGTTCGAGAACTATGTAGACATGACCGAGACACGTCTCCGGTCAATAACCAATAGCGGAACCTGGATGCTCATATTGGCTCCTACATATTCTATGAAGATCTTTATCGGTCAGACCACATAACAATATACGTTGTTCCCTTTGTCATCGGTATGTTACTTGCCCGAGATTCGATCGTCGGTATCTCAATACCTAGTTCAATCTCGTTACCGGCAAGTCTCTTTACTCGTTCCGTAACACATCATCCCGCAACTAACTCATTAGTTGCAATGCTTGCAAGGCTTATAGTGATGTGCATTACCGAGTGGGTCCAGAGATACCTCTCCGACAATCGGAGTGACAAATCCTAATCTCGAAATACGCCAACCCAACAAGTACCTTCAGAGACACCTGTAGAGCACCTTTATAATCACCCAGTTACGTTGTGACGTTTGGTAGCACACAAAGTGTTCCTCCGGCAAACGGGAGTTGCATAATCTCATAGTCACAGGAACATGTATAAGTCATGAAGAAAGCAATAGCAATAAACTAAACGATCAAGTGCTATGCTAACGGAATGGGTCAAGTCAATCACATCATTCTCCTAATGATGTGATCCCGTTAATCAAATGACAACTCTTTGTCTATGGCTAGGAAACATAACCATCTTTGATCAACGAGCTAGTCAAGTAGAGGCATACTAGTGACACTCTGTTTGTCTATGTATTCACACATGTATCATGTTTCCGGTTAATACAATTCTAGCATGAATAATAAACATTTATCATGATATAAGGAAATAAATAATAACTTTATTATTGCCTCTAGGCATATTTCCTTCAGTCTCCCACTTGCACTAGAGTCAATAATCTAGTTCACATTGCCATGTGATTTAACACCAATAGTTCACATCACCATGTGATTAACACCCATAGTTCACATCGTCATGTGACCAATACCCAAAGGGTTTACTAGAGTCAATAATCTAGTTCACATCGCTATGTGATTAACACCCAAAGAGTACTAAGGTGTGATCATGTTTTGCTTGTGAGAGAAGTTTATTCAACGGGTTTGCTACATTCGGATCCGTATGTATTTTGCAAATTTCTATGTCAACAATGCTCTGCACGGAGCTACTCTAGCTAATTGCTCCCACTTTAAATATGTATCCATATTGAGACTTTGAGTCATCTGGATCAGTGTCAAAACTTACATTGACGTAACCCTTTACGACGAACCTTTTGTCACCTTCATAATCGAGAAACATATCCTTATTCCACTAAGGATAATTTTGATCAATGTCCAGTGATCTACTCCTAGATCACTATTGTATTCCCTTGCCAAACACAGGGCAGGGTATACAATAGGTCTGGTACACAGCATGGCATACTTTATAGAACCTATGGCTAAGGCATAGGGAATGACTTTCATTCCCTCTCTATTTTATGTCGTGGTCGGGTTTTGAGTCTTACTCAACTTCACACCTTGTAACACAGGCAAGAACTCCTTCTTTGACTGTTCCATTTTGAACTACCTCAAAATCTTATCAAGGTATGTACTCATTGAAAAACTTATCAAGCGTCTTGATCTATCTCTATAGATCTTGATGCTCAATATGTAAGCAGCTTCACCGAGGTCTTTCTTTGAAAAAAAACTCCTTTCAAACATTCCTTTATGCTTTGCAGAATAATTCTACATTATCTCCGATCAACAATATGTCATTCACATATACTTATCAGAAATGTTGTAGTGCTCCCACTCACTTTCTTGTAAATATAGGCTTCACCGCAAGTCTGTATAAAACTATATGTTTTGATCAACTTATCAAAGCGTATATTCCAACTCCGAGATGTTTGCACCAGTCCATAGATGGATCGCTGGAGCTTGCATATTTTGTTAGTACCTTTAGGATTGACAAAACCTTCTGGTTGCATCATATACAACTCTTCTTTAATAAATCCATTAAAGAATGCAGTTTTGTTTATCCATTTGCCAGATTTCATAAAATGCGGCAATTGCTAACATGATTCGGACAGACTTAAGCATAGATACGAGTGAGAAACTCTCATCGTAGTCAACACCTTGAACTTGTCGAAAACCTTTTTGCGACAATTCTAGCTTTGTAGATAGTAACACTACTATCAGCGTCCGTCTTCCTCTTGAAGATCCATTTAATCTCAATGGCTCACCGATCATTGGGCAAGTCAATCAAAGTCCATACTTTGCTCTCATACATGGATCTCATCTCAGATTGCATGGCCTCAAGCCATTTCGCGGAATCTGGGCTCATCATCGCTTCCTCATAGTTCGTAGGTTCGTCATGGTCAAGTAACATGATCTCCAGAACAGGATTACCGTACCACTCTGGTGCGGATCTCACTCTGGTTTACCTACGAGGTTCGGTAGTAACTTGATCTGAAGTTACATGATCATCATCATTAGCTTCCTCACTAATTGGTGTAGTAGTCACAGGAAGAGATTTCTGTGATGAACTACTTTCCAATAAGGGAGCAGGTACAGTTACCTCATCAAGTTCTACTTTCCTCCCACTCACTTCTTTCGAGAGAAACTCCTTCTCTAGAAAGGATCCATTATCAGCAACGAATATCTTGCCTTCGGATATGTGATAGAAGGTGTACCCAACATTTTCTTTTGGGTATCCTATGAAGATGCACTTGTCCGATTTGGGTTTGAGCTTATCAGGTTGAAACTTTTTCACATAAGCATTGCAACCTCAAACTTTAAGAAACGACAACTTATGTTTTTTGCCAAACCATAGTTCATACGGTGTCGTCTCAACGGATTTAGATGGTGCCCTATTTAACGTGAATGTAGCTGTCTCTAATGCATAACCCTAAAACGATAGCGGTAAATCAGTAAGAGACGTCATAGATCGCACCATATCTAATAAAGCACGGTTACGACGTTCGGACACACCATTACACTGTGGTGTTTCAGGTGGCGTGAGTAGTGAAACTATTTCACATTGTTTTAACTGAAGGCCAAACTCATAACTCAAATATTTTACTTCTACGATCATATCGTAGAAACTTTTATTTTGTTACGATGATTCTCCACTTCACTCTGAAATTCTTTGAACTTTTCAAATGTTTCAGACTTGTATTTCATCAAGTAGATATACTCATATATTCTCAAATCATCTGTGAAGATCAGAAAATAATGATACCTCCCGCGAGCCTCAATATTCATCGGACCACATACATCAGTATGTATGATTTCCAACAAATTTGTTGCTTGCTCCATTGTTCTGGAGAACGGAGTCTTAGTCATCTTGCCCATGAGGCATGGTTCGCAAGCATCAACTGATTCATAATCAAGTGATTCCAAAAGCCCATCAGCATGGTTTTTCTTCATGCGCTTTACACCAATATGACCTAAACGGCAGTGCCACAAATAAGTTGCACTATCATTATTAATTTTGCATCTTTTGGTTTCAATATTATGAATATGTGTATCACTACGATCGAGATCCAATGAACCATTTTCATTGGGTGTGTAACCATATAAGGTTTTATTCATGTAAACAGAACAACAATTTATTCTCTTACTTAAATGAATAACTGTATTGCAATAAACATGATCAAATCATATTCATGCTCAACACAAACACCAAATAACACTTATTTAGGTTCAACACTAATCCCGAAAGTATAGGGAGTGTGCAATGATGATCATATCAATCTTGGAACCACTTCCAACACACATCGTCACTTCACCCTTAACTAGTCTCTTTTCATTCTGCAACTCCCGTTTCGAGTTACTACTCTTAGCAACTGAACCAGTAGCAAATACCGAGGGGTTGCTATAAACACTAGTAAAGTACACATCAATAACATGTATATCAAATATAGCATTGTTCACTTTGCCATCCTTCTTATCTGCCAAATACTTGAGGCAGTTCCGCTTCCAGTGACCAGTCCCTTTGTAGTAGAAGCACTTAGTCTCAGGCTTAGGTCCAGACTTGGGCTTCTTCACTTGAGCAGCAACTTGCTTGCCGTTCTTCTTGAAGTTCCCCTTTCTTCCCTTTGTCCCTTTACTTGAAACTAGTGGTTTTGTTTACCATCAACACTTGATGCTTTTCTTGATTTCTACCTTCGTTGATTTCAGCATCACGAAGAGCTTGGGAATCGTTTCCGTTATCCCTTGCATATTATAGTTCATCACGAAGTTCTACTAACTTGGTGATGGTGACTAGAGAATTCTGTCAATCACTATTTTATCTGGAAGATTAACTCCCACTTGATTCAAGCGATTGTAGTACCCAGACAATCTGAGCACATGCTCACTCCTTGAGCTATTCTCCTCCATCCTTTAGCTATAGAACTTGTTGGAGACTTCATATCTCTCAACTCGAGTATTTGCTTGAAATATTAACTTCAACTCCTGGAACATCTCATATGGTCCATGACGTTCAAAATGTCTTTGAAATCCCGATTCTAAGCTGTTAAGCATGGTGCTCTAAACTATCAAGTAGTCATCATATTGAGCTAGCCAAACGTTCATGACGTCTGTATCTGCTCTTGCAATAGGCCTATCACCTAGCGGTGCATCAAGGACATAATTCTTCTGTGCAGCAATGAGGATAATCCTCAGATCACGGATCCAATCCGCATCATTGCTACTAACATTTTTCAACTTAGTTTTCTCTAGGAACATATCAAAAAATAAAACAGAGGAGCTAAACGCGAGCTATTGATCTACAATATAGATATGCTAATACTACCAGGACTAAGTTCATGATAAATTAAAGTTCAATTAATCATATTACTTAAGAACTCCCACTTAGATAGACATCCCTCTAATCATCTAAGTGATCACGTGATCCATATCAACTAAACCATAACCGATCATCACGTGAAATGGAGTAGTTTTCAATGGTGAACATCATTATGTTGATCATATCTACTATATGATTCACGCTCGACTTTTCGGTCTCCAGTGTTCCGAGGCCATATCTGCATATGTTAGGCTCGTCAAGTTTAACCCGAGTATTTCTGCGTGTGCAAAACTGGCTTGCACCCGTTGTAGATGGATGTAGAGTTTATCACACCCGATCATCACGTGATGTCTGGACACGATGAACTTTGGCAACGGTGCATACTCAGGGAGAACACTTTTATCTTGAAATTTAGTAAGAGATCATCTTATAATGCTACCGTCATAACTAAGCAAAGTAAGATGTATAAAAGATAAACATCACATGCAATCAAAGTATGTGACATGATATGGCCATCATTATCTTGTGCCTTTGATCTCAATCTCCAAAGTATCGTCATGATTTCCATCATCACCGGCATGACACCATGATCTCCATCATCTTGATCTATATCAATGTGTCGTCACATGGTCGTCTCGCCAACTATTGATCTTGTAACTATTGCTATCGCATAGCGATAAAGTAAAGCAATTATTTGGCTCTTGCATCTTATGCAATAAAGAGACAACCATAAGGCTTCTACCAGTTGCCAATAACTTCAACAAAACATGATCATCTTATACAATAACTTATATCTCATCACGTCTTGACCATATCACATCACAACATGCCCTGCAAAAACAAGTTAGACGTCCTCTACTTTGTTGTTGCAAGTTTTACGTGGCTGCTATGGGCTGAGCAAAAACCGTTCTTACCTACGAATCAAAACCACAACGATAGTTTGTCAAGTTGGTGTTGTTTTAACCTTCGCAAGGACTGGGCGTAGCCACACTCGGTTCAACTAAAGTTGGAGAAACTGACACCCGCCAGCCACCTGTGTGCAAAGCACGTCGGTAGAACCAGTCTCGCGTAAGCATACGCGTAATGTCGGTCCGGGCCGCTTCATCCAACAATACCGCCGAACCAAAGTATGACATGCTGGTAAGCAGTATGACTTATATCGCCCACAACTCACTTGTGTTCTACTCGTGCATATGACATCTACGCATAAAATCAGGCTCGGATGCCACTGTTGGGGAACATAGTAATTTCAAAAAAAAATTCCTACACACACGCAAGATCATGGTGATGCATAGCAACGAGATAGGAGAGTGTTGTCCACGTACCCTCGTAGACCGAAAGCGGAAGCGTTAGCACAACGCGGTTGATGTAGTCGTACGTCTTCACGATCCGACCGATCAAGTACCGAATGTACGACACCTCCGAGTTCAGCACACGTTCAGCCCAATGACGTCCCTCGAACTCTGATCCAGCCGAGTGTTGAGGGAGAGTTTCGTCGGCACGACGGCGTGGTGACGATGTTGATGATCTACCGACCCAGGGCTTCCCTAAGCACCGCTACAATATTATCGAGGTGGACTATGGTGGAGGGGGCACCGCACACGGCTAAGAGACGATCAACTTAATCAACTTGTGTGTCTAGAGGTGCCCCCTGCCCCCGTATGTAAAGGAGCAAGGGGAGAGGAGGCTGGCCCTAGGAGGGGGCGCGCCAAGTGTGGAGTCCTACTAGGACTCCCTAGTCCTAGTAGGATTCCACCTCCCATATGGAATATGAAAAGAGGAAGGGAAAATGAGAAGGAAGGAAGGGGGCGCCCCCCTTCCCTGGTCCAATTCGGACCAGACCAAGGGGAGGGGTGCGGCCACCCTTGAGGCCCTTTTCCTTCTTCCCGTATGGCCCAATAAGGCCCAATACGTATTCCCGTAACTCTCCGGTACTTCGAAAAATACCCGAATCACTCGGAACCTTTCCGATGTCCGAATATAGTCGTCCAATATATCGATCTTTACGTCTCGACCATTTCGAGACTCCTCGTCATGTCCCCGATCTCATCCGGGACTCCGAACTCCTTCGGTACATCAAAACATATAAACTCATAATATAACTGTCATCGTAGCATTAAGCGTGCGGACCCTACGGGTTCGAGAACTATGTGGACATGACCGAGACACGTCTCCGGTCAATAACCAATAGCGGAACCTGGATGCTCATATTGGCTCCTACATATTCTACGAAGATCTTTATCGGTCAGACCGCATAACAACATACGTTGTTCCCTTTGTCATCGGTATGTTACTTGCCCGAGATTCGATCATCGGTATCTCAATACCTAGTTCAATCTCGTTACCGGCAAGTCTCTTTACTCATTCCGTAACACATCATCCCGCAACTAACTCATTAGTTGCAATGCTTGCAAGGCTTATAGTGATGTGCATTACCGAGTGGGTCCAGAGATACCTCTCCGATAATCGGAGTGACAAATCCTAATCTCGAAATACGCCAACCCAACAAGTACCTTCGGAGACACCTGTAGAGCACCTTTATAATCACTCAGTTACGTTGTGACGTTTGGTAGCACACAAAGTGTTCCTCCGGCAA
Source organism: Triticum urartu (assembly GCF_003073215.2). Classification (NCBI taxonomy): domain Eukaryota; kingdom Viridiplantae; phylum Streptophyta; class Magnoliopsida; order Poales; family Poaceae; genus Triticum; species Triticum urartu. The sequence continues at coordinate 617,479,086 of NC_053026.1, read as the reverse complement.
ACGGGAGTTGCATAATCTCATAGTCATAGGAACATGTATAAGTCATGAAGAAAGCAATAGCAATAAACTAAACGATCAAGTGCTATGCTAACGGAATGGGTCAAGTCAATCACATCATTCTCCTAATGATGTGATCCCGTTAATCAAATGACAACTCTTTGTCTATGGCTAGGAAACATAACCATCTTTGATCAATGAGCTAGTCAAGTAGAGGCATACTAGTGACACTCTGTTTGTCTATGTATTCACACATGTATTATGTTTCCGGTTAATACAATTCTAGCATGAATAATAAACATTTATCATGATATAAGGAAATAAATAATAACTTTATTATTGCCTCTAGGGCATATTTCCTTCACTGCCTCCCAAAGTTTACACCTTGCCCACACGGAGACGAATTCTCGCCGAGATCCTTGCTGCAGGGCGCCCAAAAGGAGCTGCCGCAAGGGCCAGCACCGACGAGGGGAGGGCCATGCCCATGGAAATAACCGAGGCTTGCAAGATCCAGCGACGACCGTGAACCCCATCCACGACCGCTGGCTCTCACGCGAGGAGCCGCACCACCAGGCCTCGATAGCAGCAACCCGCACCACCTCCGCGCCCGCCACGAAGGGCGGGGAGGAGGGATTTCCAGATCTGGGACGGGGTGTTGATGCGAGGAAGGAGCACTCCAGGGAGTAGGGGAGCGGAGAAGGAGGAGGAGGCGCCCCGCGGCCTCCGCGGCCCGGCCGGAGGCCAGCGGCGGCGGCGAGGGGGACGAGCGCGGACGAGGGGCTGTTGAGGCGACGGCGGCGGCGTTCGCCTCATGAGTCGCAAGAGCGACCCACGAGACGCGGGTGAAGAATCTGGCGTTGGCCATAATTTTCTTTTCTTTCAAAACAGAGGCAAAAATTTACATTATCATTAATTAAGCAGAAGAGAATTGCCCAGTTAAGCACAAGATAATTCCAAAAGGTTGTGATTTTACTTGTAGTACAAACAATTGGAGCTTTTCCACACCCTACAAGGTGATTTCTTTAATATCGGTCTGCAGTGCACGGTGCAGTTTTAGTTTTAGTTTCTTTTTTGAAACATGCAGTTTTAGTTTGGTGATATGTTGAGTTCCTTTCCTTTGCCAGACCGGCAGACCCTGCATCGGCCAACAGCACGAGCGTCTCGTCTGGGCTCCTGCGTGAGTTGAATGGTAGCTCGCTTGACCTCGCCGCAAAACCTGGCGCGCGGCCACGTCCGTCCTCTCAACGTGCCTCTCCTAACTACCACTAACCACGCCCCCAGACGCGCCCACAAACTACATCTTTGCCACAAGGCACAAGTTCACCCCCCGTCTACGCGTAGGCCAAAGAACTAGACCAGATTACGGCCGTGGCATAATCGCAATTACGGGCAGAGTCCACGGGCGTTTATATAGCCGCTGGGGTGTCATATAGGAGAGGGCACCACCACCCCAGCTGACCATCCCGTGCGCCCACGCCTCAACAGATCGCACCTACCCTGCCGGGCCGGCCTGCCCCCATCACATCAATACAAGCGTTCGCTCGCTACGTGCCGTCGTCTCCGGAGACCCTCCGCGCACCACCGAGACCATGGCCGTGTCCGAGCTCGAGGTCGACGGCGTCGTCTTCCCGCCGCTCGCCCGCCCGCCGGGCTCCGAGCACGCCCACTTCCTCGCCGGCGCAGGTGATTATTCCGTCAACGGCCATCGGTTGAGATGCTAGATTTTTATTATTCAACCGTGTGCTCTGCTCACGGCGCGTGCAGGCGTGCGCGGCATGGAGATCGGCGGCAACTTCATCAAGTTCACGGCCATCGGCGTCTACCTGCAGGCCGACGCCGCCGTCCCCGCGCTCGCCGCCAAGTGGGCCGGCAAGCCCGCCGCCGACCTCGCCTCCGACGCCGCCTTCTTCCGCGACGTCGTCACCGGTAACTAATCCACATACGTACACACATACACGGCTCCGCTTCCACACCGTGCAATAACCAATGGCCGGCGGTGCAGGCGAGTTCGAGAAGTTCACCAGGGTGACCATGATCCTGCCGCTGACGGGCGCGCAGTACTCGGACAAGGTGACCGAGAACTGCGTCGCCTACTGGAAGGCCAACGGCGTGTACACGGACGCCGAGGCCGCCGCCGTCGACAAGTTCAAGGAGGCCTTCGGGCCCCACAGCTTCGCCCCCGGCGCCTCCATACTCTTCACCCACTCACCCGCCGGCGTCCTCACCGTGGCCTTCTCCAAGGACTCGTCCGTGCCGGAGTCCGGCGGCGTGGCCATCGAGAACGCCCGGCTCTGCGAGGCCGTGCTGGAGTCCATCATCGGCGAGCACGGGGTGTCGCCTGCGGCCAAGCTCAGCCTGGCCACCAGGGTCGCCGAGCTGCTCAAGGGGGCCGCCGGCGGCGAGCCGGCCGTGGAGCCCGTGTCGGTTTCGGTGTGAATGAACAGGGGCACCGCGCGTCCGTCACTGGTGTGGTGGCTTGTGTGGCTCGTGGTGTCCGTGGTGGGAGGTCGTGTTCCCTCCAGTTCCTCACGGTTTGTCGGTTTTCTTCCCTGCATATGCAACCATGTGTGGATAAGTGGATAACTATGAGTCTGTGATGATTTACTTGGATTAATAAAGAAATCTGCCCTTCTTTACATCTTACTCCCTCTGTTAGTGAATATAATAAGGTCTTTAGAGATTTCAATACCGACTACATACGGGTGTATAGGCATATTTTAGAGTGCATATTCACTTATTTTGCTTTGTATATAGCCTATATTGAATCTTATTTTGCTTTGTATATAACCTATATTGAAATCTGTTCTATATTTAGGAACGAGGGGGTAGATTTGATGACGGAGAGAAGAGATTAATTTAGTTTTGTTTACGTGTTTATACTCTTAAATGGGGACATGAATATGATCGCATGCGCGTGTGCGCAGTATTCAGTCAAGTTCTACGCTTTTTTTTTAGGGGCGCTTTTCCTTTTTTTTGGCATGTCAAGTTCTGCGTGCATGGCGAACCAACCTGTGGTTGGATGGTTAGAGAGATTGTGGTATCCCCAACTCACGAGGGTTCAAATCCTGATGCTCGCATTTATTCCTGAATTTATTTTAGGATTTCCGGCAATGCGCATTCAGTGGGAGGAGACGTTTACGTCAACGAAGAGGCGTCTACGGTGACTTCGTAAATCTCAAGATGATATGCCGGCTCAGTCTTTTAAAGATGCTCATAGAGGTAAGATATGCGTGTCTGCGTTCATAGAAATGAGTGTATGCGCGTGTATATGAACGCTTGTGTCTGTACTGATATTCAAAAAAGTTCTACGTGCACGTTTCATGTGAGATGATAAGTTCCACAAACCCTATTCGCCGCTGCAGGGGCCGGTTAACGGGCAGTTTTTCTAACTGGCGCCTGCAGCCGCGTTAACTGGGCTGGCCCATGTATTTGTAGTTTTTTTCCCTTCTGTTTCCAAAAACGCAAAAGGATTGCGTGCAAGATGAATCGATCCCGTGACCGCTACACGCTAACCACCCGACCACACAACCTCATCTGATATTACTCAGCTTTCGCATTCTTTTATTACTTCTACATTTTCGTTCCTTTTTCATTTTTTTCTTCTTCCTTACTTTTCAAATTGATGAACATTTTTCACGAACTTGATTTTTCAAATTGATGATTTTTCTAAATAAAATTATGAACTTTTTTTGAACTTCTTTTCATTTTTCGATGAACTTTTTTCATATCGATGAACTTATTCCAAAATATGTTAACTTTTTTTAAAACACATGAACTTTTGTAGAAAATTGATGAACTTTTTTCAAATACGATGAATTTTTTTTGAAAATTGATGAACTGTTTTTCAATTTGATGAACATTTTTCCAAAATTGATGAACTTTTTTCTAAATCAATATTTTTTTAAATTTTTTTTGAACTTTCTATAAAATCGATGAACTTTTTTCCACATTGGATATTTGTTTTTTCAAAATCGATGAACTATTTTTCAAAATTGATGAACTTTTTCCAAATTCATGGAAATTCTTTGAATTCATGGTTTGTTTTGAAATCCGCAAACTTTCAAATTTTCTGCACATTTTTTCCCCGAAATCACGTTCTTCTAATTTATATATGCTATAATAGCGTGGCTATACTTCTTAAAAAGTTTGCGCCCTAATGATTCAACAAAGCCTGTTCAGTATAGCGGTTGGGCAACATTTGCCGGAGGTGGATGTCGTGAGATCGAATCCTCACAGAAGATTTATGTGCCAAGTTTCCTAATCGGCGTCGACTAGAGCGAAATCATTAATTGAGGAGTACTTGTTGATAGGTTTTGATGAACTTTTTTTCACACGAACAACCGGATAAAAACCAAACCAGGAGCATGGGATTTTTCCCTTTCTGAAAGAGGCATCACGAAATCACAACCGTGCTTCTCGCGGAAGCAAAACCGTCAGAAGGAAAAAAATGCACCGTTTTCACTGTTGGATTCCTCGCGTCAAGATCTTCAAAACTAGATCCCATGTTGATAGGTTTTGATGAACTTTTTTTCACACGAACAACCGGATAAAAACCAAATCAGGAGCATGGGATTTTTCCCTTTCTGAAAGAGGCATCACGAAATCACAACCGTGCTTCTCGCGGAAGCAAAACCGTCAGAAGGAAAAAAATGCGTTTTTTTTCGTTTCCGAGGAGGCACGGCCATGCCTCTCGCGGAAGCAAAACCGTGACTCTCGCGAAAGGAAAAAAAAGAAAACACGTTTTTTTAGTTTCCGAGAGGCACGGCCATGACTTTTGCGAAAGCACAATCATGCCTGTCACGGAAGCAAAACCGTAACTCTCGCGAAAGGAAAAAAACAGAAAACGCGTTTTTTCGGTTTCCGAGAGGCACGGCCGTGACTCTCGCGTAAGCACAACCGTGCCTCTCGCGGACGCAAAACCGTGATTCTCGCGAAAGGAAAATAAAACAGAAAATGCATTTTGTTTCCGTTTTCGAGAGGCACCGCCGTGCCTCTCACGAAAGCAAAACCGTAACTCTCATGAAAGGGGAAAAAAAGAAAAACGTGTTTTTTCGCGCAATTTTTTTAATCAAAAGAACCGGAAAAAAACTGTTTAAATAGCCAAAAACGCGTGCGGAAAAATAAAAAAAAATTCGGAGGGAGCGCCCAGAGCGCGACACATGGCAAATGGCTCAGGGCGCGTCAAGTGGCGCTGATCGTTGCGAGGTTCTCAAAGAAGCGCTCGTTAACTAGTGGCTCCCTGAGTTCTACATACTCGTGTCGATGGCGGAGCTTGGGCTACATTTTTATGGGTATATATCCGTATATGGCCCACTTTATAAGAGCCATTTAGAGAAAACTTCGTGACTGAGGGGGAGTCGGCCCAGGTTGGCCCTGCTGCCTTAGTGTTGCGTTTCTTCCCTCTTTCCCATTTTTTTCCCGGATGACTTATCCCTCTCTTTTTTATTAATTTCTTAACGGAAACACACTCTGTATGACTGAAACTGAACCAGAGACGACACCATAACTAGGAGAAGAAGTGAGAGGAAGAAAGCGAGCTGGGGCATTAGCCGGAAACCTGCTACCTCGAGCTGGAAGTTGAGACTCCAGCTACAGGGCAAAAACCGACAAACACCAAGATTACAAATAGTTCAGCCAAACCCACTTAATCCACTTAACAGGGAACAAGTTTCATTTTGTTGAAAAAGAGGGAACAAGTTTCATAAACGACTCAAAAGGAGAAACAACTACAAGCTGATAGAAATAAACACCCAGAGCACAGGAATCGCTCCAGACTCGAGTGAGTGCACTTTCTATTCATGCCTTTTCTTCGCTCCTAGGTGTCCGAACCATCAGCACCAGCCGGAACCAGAAGCGACCCCAGATGAGATGTTTCCTTCATTAGTATCTGCACACGATTGTTCAGCTTCTCCTTGTCGACACCTTTGAGCAAATCTGACCAGTACATCAAAAACAAGCAGATTGTAATAGTACCAATACCATATGATCATCAAAGGTTACTTTGTTTCTAACATTTCAGATCCCACAGCATATTGCAGAAACTCCAATCATATAAAATTTATACGAGAGAGAAAACCACGACAAACTTTGGCAAAGATTAGCAGGCATGCATTCCGCCCCCATGACTTTACCTACCCCCCCCCCCCCCCCCCTCCTTTCCGCCACCTTAGGGCATGTACAATGGTGCCATCTTAAAAGTGACACATAGGATAAATGATGAGGTGGAGGAGAGATAACTCGTACGAAAAGGCTTGTCTTCTCTTATTTAAAAGAAGACAAGAGATGATCTCTTAGCATAATATGTCTCACCATGTTTTTAGGAATTGCTAGTTAATGAAGATAAGACTAAGAAATGACCCATTATAGACATCTTTTTTTGTCATCTCTAAATTACATGCAAGACCTAAAATAAGACTATCTTATCAACCATTGTACATGCCCTTAGCCATAGGACAATAAAAAAATGTCTTGAAGTTTCCGGGTGCAGGCAAAAAAAGAACATCTGGGATCCCCCAGCCATTTAATTTTTTTTCAAATTATCTCTAGTAAGGAGAGCATTTCTGAAATTCTGCACATAAAAAAAATTGAGGTTGAGAGGAACAGGAGCTTTCCAAATCCACTTATTATCAGCACCAACTATGTTTTTTCCAACCAAGTGTATACACATTTAGTGGTAAAGAAACCTTTCTTATTAAGGGACCAAGTAACACTATCAGGGGTAGATTTTAACTAAAGTTTCTTAGCCTCAAATACCATATTATTCCACTGAATATGGAGCTCATCTACTAATCTTCTACGAAAGGGGCTCACACAATTATTCAAAATGAAATCAACAATGGTATATTTTTTATTTTGACAGGTTTCGTGTTGCTTTTCTAGTGTTGAACTTTCAACATAATTCATTTCCCTTAAAGAAAACTTACCGAAGTGCTATAGAACTGACGTCACTTCAAAGTGAAATTTGAGTGAAAATTGTTACGGCCATCCGATCACGCCGCACGAACCTTCATGCTCGTTGGTTGACACGCCAGCTAGTGGATCCGTCCGCGGCCTATAACTAACCACACGAACGCCCAGTTTTATCCAGCCCACCTTACCCACCCGCCCAAAACCTCCTCTTATCCATTCCCTATGTGTGCGAGAGAGAGAGAGAAAGAGACTCAGAGGGGTTGTGTCGGTAGCACTGACAGCCATGGCAGGTCTTGTGATGGCAGCACCGACAACCATGCTGAGTCTCATGGCCTTCGAAGGCAGCGCGAATCCCGCAACTCGTCCACCTTCCACTCAAAGCGACAACGACGACCACGGAGGACTAGCGGCAACCCTGACTGGTCTCAAAGCGGTGGGTGGTGGTAGAGCCAAGTGCAAGGGGAAGGTTAGCAAGAGGATGTGGAAGTACTAGCAGCTCGACGTGTGGAATCCGATTGGCATCAACGTCCGCCACTGCGCGCGCCTCGGCAAGGAAGTCCTCCTCGTAGATGAGGACTAGACCTACAACATGCCCCGCGATGAGA